>NC_068345.1:2731294-2837194 GCF_014633365.1 Diospyros lotus
AACAAAGAGCAGATCCAGGCAATTATCTCTAGATTTGGCGGCGGCAGCAACCAGCGGAAGCTGCTGCGACGACGAGCAGAACGAACAACAGCGTCTTCTTCATGCAAAACGTGTGGTTTGTGATTTTGCGTTTATTTTTTTAATGGTTTTGTATTGGATAGTGATATTGTGTATTTGCGTATTTGATTATTTTGTGTACTTTATTATTGATTTTGTGTATGTGTATTTGATTATTAATTTTATGTATGTGTATATTTGATTATTTTATATTTTATTAAATTATAAATAAATAATAAATTTTTATAGTAGTTAGAATTATAAGTAAGGTAAAATAAGTGAAATTGAAATTTATTAATAAATAAATAAAATATGGAGGTAAATAGAGCAGAGAATATGGAGCGTAGTTGAAATAATCATAATTTTTAAAGTAAAATCAGAATAGAAAATAAATTATTTATAATAAAATAAAAAGTAAAATAAGAAATTGTGTTAGAGATAGCTTAATGATAGTAGATGAATGGCACACGAGTCCTACTTGAGTGCTACTTTGTTAAAGTCAACTATAAAAGTAAATTACACCCATCACCTCTTATGTTTATTAAAAAGATTAAAAAAAAATCTTGTAACTTTGAAAATAATAATAATTTTGGGTAACTTTATTCACTAAGAGCATCTCTAGGGAGTGCTATTTTGGGATGTTAAAATATCTATTTATAATTTTAAATAGTATTATAGCATATTTAAAAGATAAATTTACTCCAATGGCATATGCTAAAAATAGAAGTGTCATTTTAATATTTTAATATTTTTTTATTAAATTTTAAATTCAAATTATCAATTAAAATAAATTCTATCAATTAATTAAAATAAAAACAATTATATATATATATAATTGACTATATATAACTTTTTGCTTTTCTACAAAAACTTCATTTCTCCCTTTTGTGCCTCTCCTTTTTCTCTCTTATCTTTCACAGCTCGCCCCCTCACCCTCGCCTTGTTGTTCTTATCGCTTAGCACTGCTCGCCTCGCTTTCTGTCTTTCGTTCTCTCTTGCTCTGTCTCCCCTCCACTATTTCATGTATATATATATATAATACAAAATATAGTCGTTGGATTTTTGATTAGCAAATGCAATCTCTATTTTTCTCTCTCTAGGAGTTGTAAAAATGGTATAAGGGGAGGGAATTTATCATTTTGCAACTTCATATGTCACTCCCGTTGGAATGGACATTTTGTATTTCGGGATGCCATTTTGACAATTACGCAGATGACACCTCGAATGGCAACTCTCGTTGAAATTGTTCTAAGTATCACTTTGTCCTTATCTATGTAATTATTAAATAAATAGAAAATAAAAAGTCGGCCACCACCATCGACAACTTCAAAGATTGAACCATTAATGTTGAACCTCAACCATGGACCAACCCATGGGGTTGGTCTCGAACTTGCAAACTAGCAACCTGGATTCCGAATTTGAGTCAAATATATATATATATATATATATAGTGGGAGGTGAGAAGAATCGCCAGCGCTAAGGCCAAAACCAAAGAGAGAAAATGGTTATTTTAAGGTCAGATGTGTTTACACTCATCTACTGTTACTATAAGCACCTTAATTGGAGTTACGTGATTGGATGAGAGAGTATATCATTTCCCACATCATCAAGTGGAGATGAAATATAATGTTGGTAGAAAATATTAATTGTTGGTGATACATATATTCCTAGCATTAGCAACAATTGTGTTTGGGATGTTAGGTAACCCCACGCCTAACCACACTTATTTTTGGTATGCGGTTTATATATTATATGGAGTTTGCGTGTGTACATAATTTACTTTTCCCTTTTGTTTGTTAACATCATTTAGAAGAAGGGGAAATTTAAACTATGTGTTTCTTTTTGTGCGTCTTTATGTTGCAAAATCATTGAATATGATTTTCTTACAATGGGGAGAAAAAATGTATTTATTTTCTAAAATTTAGGTCAAATACATATTTTTATCATTGTACTTAAATTATGTATTTTAGAATCAATCACACAATTCAGTTAGAATGTGTAACACGCTCGCTTGTCGAAATGTTTAAATTACCCCTCACACGTGTGCAAGAGATCGGTTGATAGAGAAGATCGAAGATGCCTCTGATCGTTCATCTCTGCCATGGTCCTTCTTCTTCACCATGACCAGCTGTCTCTGCCGTCATCCTTTTTCTTCGCCATGACCGGCCGTCTCCACCATCGTTGCTCTTCTTCTCTGATGGCGACTACAAGAAGCCTCTAGCTTGCAACTTGCAGTGAGCATGAAGGTACGGCTTGCAACGAGCATGCTGAGTGGCCAATGGAGGCAAAGCTTCCTATTAAGTGTAGTCGGTGGACAACTACTGGCAACCAAGGCTGCTAGCAGCAATGAAGTTGCAAAAAATGAGAGGATGTAAAAAGCACCACCGACTGAGAAGCCAAAGCAAGAGGTCAACTGACAAAAAAAAGACTGACAGTCGGATTTGCGGTGCCTCCAACCGTCTTTCTGCTTCAATTGCAGGAGTTTGTCAATCAGAGAAGACGAACCGATCAAATGAACGATCGCTACGGGAGAAAAAGAAAGACCATGGCAAAGACGATGACTGCAACTACGAGGGCGATTGTGGGGGACTGACGTCGATAGCAACTATGAGGGGTTGAAGTCGATCGACAAGGTTCAACAGAGGGTGAAGGGATAATTTAAATATTTTAATGCATTGTACTACACATGTTAACTCAATTTTAAAATATATTTATCTTCTTTCAAACTAACAATAACCATTCTTAACCTTACCTTCACCTTTATTTACCCAAGCATCAGTAGACGAGGAAATGATTGTTAAATTCTTAAAAATAGCTTCTCCCCGTCCACGCCTCCTTTGTATTAAAAAAAAAAAAAAAAAAAAACTACTAGAGGTGGCTGACCACGTGTCAATTCAAGGGTTAGCCGTTATTTATCTTTTCAAATAGAGGCAATGTTACCCAAAAAGAAAAGAAAAGATAAGGGCCTATTCTCTTTGCCGTTTTTAACCCGTTTTAAATTTTCAATTTTTTTAAAACATTGAAAACATGTTCTCTTTTCTGTTTTTAAAAACACAATTTCGAAAATAAAGAAAAAATTTGTAAAGAAAACCTAAAACAACATTTTGTTGTTTTGGGCATTTTCTGTGAAAACACAAACAAAAAATCAAAACACGGAAAACGCACAATCGCACACAGCGCCTCACCCCCAACCTCCAATCTCGCATCTCGTCTCTCTCTCTCTCTCAAGCCTCGACCAAACACTGCACGCTGCCATCTCCATCGACCTCACCCACCATCGTCGAAAGCCGCCATCTCCGTCGCTGGTAGACCCCATCTCTTCTCTCTCTTTCCTCTCTTCTTCGAGTTCTCTCCAAAACACTCAAAATCGCAAAAGCGAAAACACAACACCGCCTCTGCCATCGTCATCAACCGCATCCGCCACTACCACTGCTACCACCGCCGTCGACTATGCCCGCCACCAACCGTACGAGCTCAGTCGATCGCCCCACCGTCGCTCCCATTGCATCGCGTCTAACATCACTGTCTCCTCTCTGTTCGACTGTCGAACGACCAACCATCGCGCTCGCCACCGCCCACCGCCATCGCTCGACAACCTTAGCCGTCGCTTACTGCCGTCGACCGACCACCCCAACCACTGCTGTCATTCGAATCGCAGCTCCCTTCACCGATCTTCATCTTCCTTCTGCTCCTCATATTCTCTGTATTCATTTTTCATTTTAATACTAAATTTATTTTGATGCCTAATTTTCATTTTACTTCTTCTTTGAATAGTAAATTTGATTTTTTATTTCTTTTTTTTTTGAATTTATAATTTATTATAACTGATATAAATTACTTTAAATGAAATTTTTTAAATAAAATATCATAAAATAGTATTTTACAAAATTTTAAAATAAACACGTTTTCTAATTTTCTGTTTTAAAAAATAATTTTTCAGAATAACAAAAAAAAAATGCGTTTTCAAAAATCTCAAAATAGACACTCAAAACACAAAACTCAAAATGAATTCAAAACTCAAAATTCAAAACTAAAACATAACGAGAACACCACCTAAATTATGGTCGTATGCATTTTCAATAATATATAAACCACATCCCAGACACAATTATTATTAAATATATTTTTCCTAGGATGTTATCAATAAGCTCTCTGTCCAGCATTCAAGCATATCTCCATGATATTCCATCAAATGATGGAGCTTAACAATGCAAGTTGAAACAAGCCAAGGATCTAATCAATTGGCTGATTACCCAGTGTGTGTTAGTCTCTTGAAGATTCGAATGAAATATATGATGCCACTAGATTGCAAATCACAGAACAATTTATCATTATGTCTAGTTCAAATGTGCAACAGGTAACACTTAATGAGCTTCCCAAGCAACATAATATAAAATGAGCCCAATAGGTAAGACAAACCCCCAGAAAAGACAGATTTATGGACATACAAACCAATTAGCCGAGAGTCCATAGCTCCGGTTGACATGTTAAAACCTACAACAACAAAACCCACAAGGTCAAATGGTAGGAGAACTATTCTCCTAAATAAGATAAAACCAGATGGAGAGGTATAATATGCGAAGTCATTGAGTTAGACCTAACAGGTTACACCAATGCAATGCTGCTGCCGCCACCAGGAGGCTTACGAACTCCACCAAAGTAGTCTCGAGCCTCCACCTTCCCGTCAGCAAAAATATCACTGCCACTCATTTCCCGAAGCTTTGCTGAACTCAAAGGTTTCTCAGCAGATGTTGGAGGAGCATCCCCCTTGAAAATATCATTCCCAGTCAGCTCTGCAAATTTCTGGTTATGAATCTTCTTTGCTGTCTTGGTCACAGGTTCTTCACTAAACACGACACTGCTCTGACCTCCAGCAGGCTATGAATTAGTTAAAAAGTTAAAGTTGTGTCAGATAAAACATGGGGAGAAAAATAAATAAAAAAAAAACAAGCATATAAAAGAAGTATATGCTGCAAAAGAGATCATGATCTTTAATCCCTACTAATACAATGGTAGCAGCATGCCTAGTAAAGATTGATTGTTGTGACGTAAATATGGCCAATCAAACTACACACTCAGACATAAGCATACAAGTATATTACTTTAAAATTAAAGTGAATCAGGTCAATCCATGTTTGGCATCAGTTACTATGTATCTCCAGTCTATAAACACTAGCTTGCTGAAATGATGCAGAAGAAGATTTCAAATTATTTTAGAATTTTATTTATTTAAGAACTTCAGGGGTTAGAAACAACTCACTATCTAAACATTTTTTTAGTTTTTATAAGATTGATTAATACACAAAATATTAGTTATGAATATCCTCTTTTCTCCTCCTTTGGATTATAACATCTTCCTCTTCCCTAATTCCTTTCTTTCTTTCCTACTCCTGTCATAATTGAATTCATAATTTTAGCAGGTTCATGTGAGTTATAAACAACTCACTATCTAAAGATTTTTTTTAGTTTTTATAAGATTGATTAATACACAAAATATTAGTTATGAATCTCCTCTTTTCTCCTCCTTTGGATTATAACATCTTCCTCTTCTCTAACTCTTTTCTTTCTTTCCTACTCCTCAAATTATTCTTTTGTTTTCCTCTATTTTCATCACCTTCTTTTGGTCATTTCTCACTGGGTGTTTGTAATTTTCCCATGGTGAACCTCAGAATTACTGCCACCTATAACAAATGGACAGAAGAAAAATGTGCATTTAACCACCAATGGTGTCCCAAGTGGTGACCAACACCCCATGCTAAGCATGAGGCTGAAGGTTTAAACCTTCCCACACTCCTCATGGCCAGCCATCAGTCCACAAGGTTTACTTTCACTTGGTGGAATGATGGCCCCTACCAAACCCTGTCTCCAGACTCGAGGGAGTAATTGGCTGAAGGACTAAATATCCTGTAACCAAAAAAAATAAGAAAGTGTGCATTTGTGCACCTGCACAATTCACTTACATTAGAAACTTTGACAGATGTGTGCACATTACGCTGTGCAGGTTCTCCAATTTCAATGCTTTCTCTTAATGCCAATGCTTGAGCAGCCAATGGTCGAGGTTGAATTTCAGGAGGGGGAGCAAAGATATTGTGGCCACTAAGCTCCTTACATTTTGCATCCGAGAGTTGCTTCTTCAACCTTGCCTCAGACTCGCTTAAAAGATTCCCACTCAATTCACGCTGTTTTGCCACCTCAGGCAGTGTGATAGGTTTCTTGGGAGAAACAGTTTCTTCTTCACCAAAAGAGATATGGCTGATTCCAGCAACAGCTTGCTGATCACAGGCAACCATTAGAAATATAAATAGTGAATTATGATGTACTACATGGTTCATATACTAAATTGACGACTGAGATTCCATAATGTGTAAATTTCCAACAGTGAAAATTTTTTCCATACCTGGTACATACGTAATCCAGTTTTGTTACTTAGAGTAGCACTATCAGATTCTAGTGTATCATTTCCTGCTTCAGCTACAAAAATGGAGCTACCAGTGATCTCCTTTAGTTTATACTCTGAACAAGGTTTCCTGGAATGTTGTAAAGCTAACTGTTTCAGCAGCAACCCATACAAACGAAAAGGACTCAATTGATCAATTACTACTTGATGAATGAAACTAGAAATACAAAATCCCTAGGGAAAATTTCATCTGAACATACGACAAATCACATGGTCTGAATTTCTTAAGCAATT
The DNA here is from genome assembly GCF_014633365.1 of Diospyros lotus. NCBI lineage: Eukaryota > Viridiplantae > Streptophyta > Magnoliopsida > Ericales > Ebenaceae > Diospyros > Diospyros lotus. The sequence goes on from NC_068345.1 coordinate 2,738,043, forward strand.
CAATTTTTACCTTACAGATTTTATCATATCTTGATACACAGAAAAGAAACAGCCAGATCTTCTAAACACAGCCAAACATAAATGTAAACTCCTTTAGTGTCAAACCATCTACCTATTGTCTTGACGCAAAATAGCGTGAAAATAAAGAAAGATTGAAGAAGAAAAGGAGAAGCAAAAGCTCTCTCTCTCTCTCTCTCTCTCTCTCTGTGTGTGAGAGAGAGAGAGAGAGAGCAATTAGGGAGTGACTTTAAGAATGCATTTGTACACCTGCATATAGGCGGAAATCTAATCCTAACTGAAACATAATTAATGAAACCATGATAGAAGATAAAAAACCTAACCAAAGAATAATGTAAGAATCTAAAATCCAAACAAAATATAACTCTAAAACCAAAATAATCTATGATAAATTAAACCAAAATTAGCTAAATTAAAATCAACAATGTCCTATCATTCTCCCCTGATGGAGAAAAAACTCGCCCTCAGTCTGGTGGTCCTTACTGCTCAATGATCCAATTATAAAGAAATTGGTTGGATGGCTTTTTGTTGCCACCCTACTGACTGCTCTAGATCCACATCACTGGAATTCGTGCTGTCATCAATGCCAATTTTATATTTGAGTGCATAACAGAAAAGTAATTGTAATAGGACTGGAGTTTGTTAAGAATAATAGAAGGGACCAACAAGAAGTTCAGTGAGAGAAGCAGAATGATATTTATATGTAATAATATCCTCAACATTTAAACATTGTGAACTAGCCCATAGTTTGTTGATTGCTTTATAAAACTCAAAATGTTCAACAAGTCCCTTATATAATGAGGCAAAGTAGGAAGGATTACTCATGAGACACCATCTACAGAATGATGAGGAACAGGCAAACAGGGAAGGTGGTTTAGGAATTCCTTCAGAAAAACATCATGAGATTCTTTAATTTCTTGGTAGGCTTCTTTCCGAGCATCCTTTGGATTTCCTTAACTGCTATAACAATTCCTCTAGTTACCTCATGGTTAGATTCTTAGTGGTTAATAATCTGAAATTCGTTTTCTTCTACTACCTTCTTATTTATTTTCTATTGTTCCTCGTAATGAAAGTTAATGGTGAACAACTAGTAATCAAGTTTCCAAAACCCCTATTGTTAGAAACACCGTAATTGTGACTTAGCATATGAGGATGGTATACTAGGCAAAAAAGGGCCAAACTTTCACTTGTAGTCCATCTGAGAGGTATGGTTAGAACAGTTATCCCTACGCTTATTATGACCTGTATAAGGTAACATATCCTATCTCCTATTATGATGATTCCAAATGTAGTATACATTACTCTTATTTGCTTTATGATGATGATGGTTCACTTTGAGTACCTCAACTCTTGTGATGTAGAACACCAATAAAATTGAGAAGAATGAAGAAGAAAGAGAATAAATTTGCAGAAGAAGAATGTGCCACCTGAACTATTACATCTCCACCTCATACTTTTGTGTATAAATGGCCATACAAAAGCAGTAGATGGACATATCAGAAGGTTTGATTGTGCCACCTGAACTATTAGGGAGACCAGATACCACCACAAAATTAAATGAAAAATATGAAAACTTTAGAAGTTACTCACTTTCAGTTTGGATGGATTAAGAAGATTAGGTTATGTAAAATAGTTTTCAGATAATTAGAAAGCTTAATGTCCAGACATGGCTAAATAATGATCATTCTTCTTCAAAACCTCAAGAGCAACCCAAAAATTTGACAGTTTGTCCTGTTTTTTGTCTTACCCATGGGAAATTTTTTTTTTAAAAGAACTTTAAGTGTGTTAGGAAAAAGAGAACAAAAAATAACTTAGATATCCATCAAAAAATCTACCCTGAAAATCAGAATATGAAATAAATCGTTTGATTTCACTCAATATACTGTAAAGTGAATAGTTTTGCCCATCAGAAAGTGCAACGCCCCCTTGTCCAATGGTGGATGGTGTTGGGATGGGCCCCACCGGGGGGGGGGGGGGGGGGGGTTCGTCGTGCCCCCTATCTGTCAAAATTTTTTCTTACCATGGATTTTCACGTGGCATTTAGAATTTATTTATAGTTTTTGTAAGAATGACCCCCAATATCTAACACTAAAGAAAGAGTAAGTGTAATAGTTTCGTACAAATAACAAGCACAAACATTTTCTGTTTTTTGTTTTTACCTTAAGCACTGTATTTTGGTTGAGACTATGCTAAAAACGTATGAATGAATATAGTTGTATTTATAAATGAGCTCTTTGGCCCCCATGATGACATGTCATGCTCCGCCCCTGCCTTTCTCATAATAACTAAAACCATTACTCTTGACTTGAGTCACTAACTCTAATTATGAGTTCACGTTTATGAATCATAAGGGGGACATAGACCAAACCCTGCCAATGGGAAGGTTCATCCGTCACCCTGGATATCCAAGACAAATTAAGTTAGACAAGTAAATTGGATTACAAAAATACGTTCTCCAATCCCCTCAATGGGTCGATCTAGAAAAAAACTAGGACTTAAGGAACATAAAATACTACCAATTTTGATGTAGAACCAACCAACCAAGACATCTATACTAAAGAAAGTATTTCACTTCCCATCAAGTGAACTCGTAGGAAAGAAACCACATTATACCACATACGGAGGGGCAAACAGAAGATCTGGGCATCCAAACCCAACCCCATAGATCAGAAATTTTAGGCCGGCACCAGATACAGAGAGCGAGATCACTGAAAAAGTGCAAAATCTCCGAACTGAAGAAAATGTACTATAAAGATAAATAGGAAAACCAAAAGTGAACATTGTGAAAACCTTGAGGGCGTGCAGACAAAACACATAAGAGCCCAAAACCAGCAAACAAAACAAATAGACAAATTTTCCAAAGAAACTTTACCGAAGAAGGCATTCATTGACTCATGAATTTTAAGAAAAATTAGGAGCAGGCATAAATATATATATATACACACACACACACACACATCTTCCAAACGAATTGTTTTAGTTTTTCATCTCATCAGCTTGGAACGATCTCTCACCTTTTGTTTAAACTCTCAAATTCCTCATCGGTAACCTGGCCTCCGAAGACCACTCTGCTGACCCCATCCGATGGCTGAGACATTTATCCGCAAAAACCGCAAAGGGAAACAAGAAGAAGAATGAAATCGAAGTAAAATCCCACCGAAACCTCAAGTCAATATACTGTAAACATTTTCCGAGGAGAAAAAAAAGGCGAAATCAAAGCTCCATGAGATGGAAAACCTGGTGTGAACGGGGTGCGGAGGAGCGGGCGGCGGAGGCGGTGGCCGGAGGCGTTTCGGACCATGTGAGAAGATCTGCGGTGGATGTGTGAGGCTTCCTCACCGGAGTGGTTCTCTCCATCGCTCTGCTCTCCTCTCCAAACCCCCGAATGGCTCGAACCGGCAGCGAAAAGAGAAATGTACTTGCAGAAAATCCAGATGATTCTCTCTCTCTCTCTCTCTCTCTCTAGAGATCACTGTGTGTGTGTTCAATTCAATTTCTTACTGTGTTCAATCCTTTCACAGGCACCACCCAAAAAGTGAGATCTCGCCCATACCGAAATGACGACTCTGCCCTCCTCCGCTCTCTCTCTCTCTCTCCCCCTCTACTAATCCACCTATTGTATTACTCTATACATACACGTGTATATATATTCCTATTATACTTTATTTTAAAATTTTAAAATATTTTAAATTAATAAAATAAAGTAACTTAATAAGTTAACAGACTCTAGAAGGTGACTAATAATGTAATAACTTGTGTTATTGATATAAATTATTAAATTTTAAATATTAAAATTTATTATTAAATATTAAAATTCACTAAAGCCGTCGAAGCCTTGAATGTCTGTTCGGCTGTCTTCAAGACGAACGGCTCTTTCCTACGCCGGAATATAAGTGAACATTATTTAAAAATTAATTTACTGATTTTATGTTATTTTTAGAGGAATTAATTATATGTTTATTTTGACTTCTTAATTATTTATTAGAGTGCGCTTTAAATTTTATGACAAATTACACACAAATCCTATCAAAAATTCCCAATAGGTTACATCACTTATTATAATTAAAAATTAAGTTATATTAACGAGTGTCCCGTTTAGTGTATTTTATTTTTAAATAAAATATAATAATTATATATTATTTTAAATATTCAAATAATTATATATTATTAATTAAAAATATTTAAACATTATAAATAAACGAAAATGAATTTGAATTTGAATTGGGAGTTTGACTTGTAGCTTTTCCGAGGTAACCCACGTGCCACCCCTTTGACAAAGAGCTTCCACCTGCATGCACTTTCTAATGTTTCCCAAACTGCCCCTCTAAGTTGTTGGAATACCCACACAACCTGTGTCTGAAATTCCTTTTCCACGTCAGCAGAGCTGTAATTTGTAAATATCATGGAAAAATTTAAAGTAATAAAATACTCGCGCTCGCTTTATAATATCGTGGGTTACACGGGAGGAGATCAGGACGTAAAGATAAAGTTATCCGCTGCATGAGATGAGATGAGATGAGATACAGCCCCAGCAACTTTTCTCGATTGTTAAATTACTAAAAACCCCTTCCGGAATTACAGCACCGAATGAAAGGGACGTGTAAATTGTCCTTTCAAGGAAAGTGATGACTTCTGATAATCCGCACTTCAACGAAGATCGCGAGAAAAGGGGATGATTAGAGCTCCTAATCCATGCCAACGGCCTGTCGATTAAGAACCACTGGAACTCAAAATTGACGTTGATTTTAACAATTATTTCACATTTTTTGTTATGAAGTGGCGTGACCCAATTGCTCGGGTAGATTATGTTGAAAATATTTTTGTGTGAATTATTATTAATAATTAATAATTTTATTTTATTAAAAATAAATTAATAATATGATCAATTATTTTATAAGAAACGTACGCGACGTCTATTATTGATAGTTGTCTAACTAATTATTATTAGAATGTGTGAATCGATTTACTAATTATTATTAGAATTTGTGAATCAATTTTTTAAAACTTACTTATGGCTTAAGAGAGAGTTAAGTCATTATTTAATTAGGCAGCGTTTGTTAAAATAAGCAAGATAAAGGAATATCAAGATAAATCCAAAATCGTTTTCAGATCAAAATATGAAATGGTCAAGATAAAGTTGAGAAGTATTACAAGATTTTTATCAAGTTATTTGTTAAATTTTTTAAAATGCACTAAAGAACACAAATGTCATTTTTTTCTTATCTATAAAGATCAAAATATATTTATCCTAAGGGGGGAGAGATAAGCATATCTTGAAATATCAAGATAAGAAATCATTAATGATTTTTCCAAGAATGATTAAATAAGCTTAACAAACATGTTGAAAATTATAGAAGTCCGGAATGCATCTCATATCTTGATTTTTCTAGCTCATATATTGATTAACAAACACCCCCTTAACATATAATGGGAGAGTTGTTAAATAAATATTTTATTTTCTATTATCTCCTCTCTCTCTATTATTTTAAATAATAATTTTGAATTATGATTTTTTTTACACCTTATGTGTTGCATATTTGTCCCATTGAATGATTGTCTGTCTAACTAGTAGTGAGAAGAAAATTTTACGGTCCAATATTAGTATTGATCTGAGATTCTTATTCATGATCGTCGTTCAATGTCAAATCAAATTATATAAAATTTTATTTAATGATAAATACAAATATATCGTCTTTCGCCTATTCTTGAGATTTTATTAAATTTATAAGATTCAATTATTTAAATATTTAACAAATTAATTAAAATAAAATGACCATCTTAACAAAGTTATCTAAATGTCATGAAAAGGGATTTTTTGCCCCATAATAAACCCTACACCTAAAGGAATGCCCAGTTTGGTTTCATCATTGGCCGGGGAGAGGATGCACTGAAGGGTGCAAGAAAAGGATAGATGGGCATAGAAGAAATGGACCCAACACAACGTGTGGGTTGTGTAATTATGTGCGTGTGCGCCCCACGTTATCATGCAAGCAACACTGAACAATGTTAGATATGCCCTTGACCATAGTGGGTAATTTTTTTTAATGTGAAAAACTCAAAGAGTCATCATCACATATGATTTTTGAGTCATACTATTCTATTTTCTTTAAAATTTACAGTTCGTCTTGATCACGACTTAAATATATGAACAAGTTCATCGTAAATAGTTTAGTCTTTAAAATAAAAACAAATGATTATATAATCTTATATGGAGACATAATTGAACTCATGATCTCAATATCACAAATTTCTAAACATTTTTAATTAACTATCTATACTACCGCTCTGACTTGTGAATTTATGAGCATTTGATGTGGTAGCTAATGGTTGGTGTAAATTGAATTTATTATTTTGAAGATTTTGTGAGTTTAAGAGTTATTATTTGTTATTTAGATGGTTTCATTTATGGCGTTTTTTAGTTAAGGATAGTTTGGAGTTAGAATTAATTCAATAACAAGAGAGAATTAGATGAGTCTAGAAATTGAGTATAATCATAGTAGGTATAGATTTAAGATTTTTATGGTCATATTAAAAGGTATTTTTTAAATAATTATAAATACCAACAAAAATATATATTGCAAATTCATTGGAAAATCCAAACTATAAAAGAAAAATTAGAAATTCTCCTCCTTAAAGCTATAAAAAGGAGAAGTTTGAACATTTTTATATTTTTACAAGGTTGAATAAAAAACTTAGGACAATTTTACCTTTCATAACTCATTTATTTTGATTTGGATCGATTTTAGTGTCTCCACAAATTCACAAGTACTCCTAATTTAATACCATAAAATTTAAGGTAAATTAATTATATATTCATAAATTTTGAATTTTTAACTCGAGCACCTCTTAAATTTTAAAATTCTTTCAATCAATCTTTAAACTTTTAAAGATTAAATATGACAGTCCTCAGTTTCTAACGATATTAAGATTCAATTTCTAACGATATTAAAATTCTATTTATTTAAGAGAGAATATTTTACAAGAAAACATTTTTCTTACTTTCCAATGTTTAGAAGGAGAAAAACATACAAGATAATTTAAAATACTTCCAAATAAAACCAACCTTTTAAAGATGGGTAATTTGGAAAAAATGACTTCCTATTGGAATTGGAATTGTTTTTCAAAATTCTAATTCAACATTGCCATACACCTACTTTAGCTCATCGTTTGCATCACCATCTATGTCACCTTTTGCGTATGTGTTGTCGTTGTTGTTTGGCTTTTTCTCCAACACTCTCTCTTTAATCTTTCTCTCTTCATCTAGCTCTTTCTTTGATTCTGTCTCTCTTTTTGTTTAGTCACAGCAAATGTCAACATTAGAAATAATTTTCTAATAAAATTTTTAGATTATAGACAAATAATAGAAAAAATAACAATATATCCAGCCTTTATCCCACTACATGGGGTTAACTATATGAATTTTAGACTTTCATATATTTATGTCTTTTGTCATATCATAGAAAAAAAAATTCAAAAAAAATCTATTATGAAAATTATTTTCTTTGAAAACTGTTTTCCCTAAAAAAAAACACTTTTATGCAAACAAACGGAGCCTAAATAAATTGATTGTATACCCTTTAAATTTTGAGATTTTGTCCCGGACACCCTTTCAAGTTTAGAGGGTGTTTAGGCCAAAAAACTTAAAATTTAAGGGGTATATGATCAATTTACTTAATATTATTAGTAATTAAGAGTTTAGGGTTTAGAATATATCGTGACTAATTTCAGAAAATTTAAAAATTAATCCGCCAAAATATAAAATTCAATGGGTGTCCACATCAAAAGCTTTTAAGTTCAAATGATGCATGATTAATTTATCTTAAAGTTGATAAGTTTAAGCTGATGATTATATTAAAAGTAATATTTTTAACAAGATATTAAGCGTTTTCCTTTAATTGTTTGATACACAAGAAATAACAGAGAAGTGTCGTATTAAACAACGTTAGAAAATTCAAATCCCTGATCTCATGCTGACAATAAGAAATGGAAATTATCATATAAACTACTCTGAAAGGCATTAAACATGTTCTTTATTTTGACCTATGGGACACTAATTAGGTGCTTCTACTTACAATTAACGTTGCTTTCGATGGTACCACAAATTAAGCATTAACAAACGTTAACAATTGATTTGGGATTGAAACTTCCTGTCGGTGATTGCGAAGGGTAAGTGGCAACATCAACAGTCGCACTCGATGGGAATAGTTTAAGAACTAAACATCAGTTTCATATACCGGCAACAAAGCAATGGATCTGAGAGATCTTAAGAGAAGGTGTCCTTCTACAATTAAAGCCATCTAATCAGAGGGTCCAGTTGAATTGGGAAGAAACGAACCACTTCTGGGAGGGAAACTCTGCTTTCCGCAGATTCATCCAAGTGAAAAAACACTTATAAAACAATGATTGAACTCGATCATCAAAATTTAGCCAGACAAAAAATATCAGTAAGAAGAGGTGAGATTGGATCTCTGATTTAGTCTCTAACGTTTAAGTATTTCATATCTTGATTCGAAAAATATATTTTAATATTATTTTATTCATTTAAAATAATAATTAAAATCGATTATCGAAATTTGTCTGGACAAAAATATCAGTAAGAAGAGATGGGGTTAGATATCTGATTTAGTCTCTAATGCTCAAGTATTCTATAACTTGCTCTGAAAAATATTTTAATCTTATTTTATTCATTTTAACAAACGTTATCTTAATAAATGTTAATTATATTTTTAATTTTAAATTATTTAATGTTCACATCCAGCTTTTTTTCTTTTAATTTAACAATAGACTACTATTTGTTTTTGACAATAATTGAAATCGATCATCGAAATTTGTTTTGATGGAAATGCCTGTAAGAAGGGGTGAGGTCGTGTAATTTCTCAAGAGTCTAGAAAATAGTAGTATATATCGAGAATAAATAAAAAATGAAAGAACATTAACTTAATATTTTTTGAGCTGAATGTAAACAAAAAATTCCTGATGCTTGAATTGAAAAAACTCAAGGATGGGTGACCCCTTGAGAAGTTTGTATAGACCCATCAAAATAAGTTATTTTAATCCTTCTTATTACTCGATACGAGATATTACAAGTCGAATCTTCGATTTAGTCTTTGACGCTTAAGTAAGGAACACTAATAAATAGTATGTAATTGAGATGATGAATTAAATAAGTAATTCATATTGTTTGCTAGACATATTAATAATACAATAAAATAAATATAGATGTAATCACAATTTTTATTTTTATTGTCCTCGAACGGGTTAAAAGTTTTGTTGTTGTGCGCGAACAAAAACAATCTCAATATTTATATAAAAAATTAAATATAAATATTTTATGTATATCTATTATGAGTGTACAATTGTCATTTTCTATTTAACAAATTTTATTTTATGTATTCTCGTAGCTTTTTCCATTACTTTCCGTCCTTTCTTATACTAAAAAAAGGGAAAATTTTCACTATATTTTATTACTAATTTTGTCCTAAGTAAAGCTTAAGAAAAAGCCTAATGGACTTGGTGACCCCCAAAAATTATCATCAATAAATCTGTTTTAACTTGGACAGAGGTGTAAGGTGGCAAATTGAACCAAGCTATTTGCGAGTGACTTGATGTTCTACTTGACAAAATCTTTTTCTTTTTGGAATTCGTTTGTTAAGATAAACGATTTAAATTTAAGTTGAACTTTGATGTTTGATGTTTGATGTGTAAATGAATTGAATTTAGGATCAGTAAAGGTCGGATTTTTAAAACTCGTGAACATGTTCGATTAGAGTTTTATAAAAATTAATAAACTTGATTAGAGACTAGTAAACAAGTTTTTTAAAAATAACTAGATAAATAATTTTATTTTCTTGTTGCATGGTCAACAATATTATATTTATTATAATTTGAAATTGTTATTAATTATTTACATATCAATTTATCATGTCTTTAAAAAATAATTATGAGGAGTTCGAGCTCGAGCCAATGCTCAGACTTGTTAGAAGCTTGTCAAGGTAAAGCTCAAGCTAGCCAGGAGGCTCTCGTGTTCAAGCTTGAGGTTAAGCCGAGACTCAAGTCTTGTAACTAACTCATAGAGTCAAGCCTAACCTCATAAAAACTTGATTTAGTTTGATTTAATTGCAACCCTAAATAGGTGTCTGTTAGCTCAGTGACTAGGCTTTCGTGATGACTAATGCCTTTAAATTAGGCACTTGATTTTCCTTAAAAACGAGTAAGTGATGAAATGTGCATTTGATGATTGAAGAAATAGAATGTTGTAAGGTAAAAGCAAGAACAATGAGAGTCGAGCCTCCATGGCATAGATTGAGTAGTCAGATGAGTAATATGTCGATGTCAATTCGGTGGGTTATAAGTTTGATTCTCATTCTATGCAAGGGCCAAAGCTTAACCTGTGATTTACCTCTTCTGGTATAATCGATGACATGAACATCGGGAGCTACATAAGAACGGTCATCCCAAGAATAATGATAGTCAAGTGGAATTAAAGCCTAGTTAGGCTACCGATATTGACTTCACTTGAATTGGTATTGACAGCCTCCGTATTACTTGCCCCACATTTTCGGATCTAATTAAATTTAGAGATATTATTTGATTCATCTCCTTCAATATTTGACTCGAAATCATTGATGGCAAAAATTGTTAGGGAATGTGTAAGTTCCCAATATAACAACTGTTAAACTCAAGGGTAAATAAATATAATTTTGATGATAATAAGAATACTTTTATAATATAAAAATATTTTTTATTCATACAAAATGTAAATTTATTTTGAATAAAAAGTGGGTATAAAGAGTAAATTTATTTTTAATTAAAGATGGATTGTTTTTAGATATGTTTTCTTATTTTGATCATTTATGTCTCATAAGTTTATGTTTAAATTTTCATATATTGATAAATGCATTTCTTATTCATGCATAAAGTAAATTTATTTTGAATTAAAGAAGAATTATTTTGAGACATATTTTCTCTTACTCATGTAAAAAGTAAATTTATTTTGAATTAAAAGAGAATTATTTTTAGACATGTTTTCTTATTTTAATAATTTATATTTCAAAAGGTTATATTTGAATTTTCAAATTTTGAATTAAAAGAGAATTATTTTTAGACATATTTTATCTTATTCATGCAAAAAGTAAATTTATTTTAGATTAAAGGAGATTAGTTTTAAACATATTTTTTTTATTTTAATCATTTATGTCTCAAAACTTATATTTGAATTTTCAAATCTTGATTTTTCATGCAAAAAGTAAATTTATTTTGAATTAAATGTGAGACATATTTTTTTTATTATTTGAGAAAGTCTAAACATTTTTTGAATTTTAAATTTCATATTAACTATTTCTTTAATGATTAGTATGTTTGGAAGATGTATATATATAAGGTAAGTAGGGAAGCTCAAAGTAGAACAAACTTGATAGAATATTCAAACAAGAGTGAGAAGGTTCAAAGTGCTGGAAGAGTGTTGGCTGATGAAATTTTCAACCGTTAGTGACTTGTTTGTAATTGTCCTTGGTTGTAAGTTTGTTATTTTTACTCACTTATTATGTGAGGGTATTATATTTGCTAGTAGTATGTTAGTGATTCTTACTTAAAAAAGGATTGTATGTTGGTTCTATCTCCAATAAAAAGTTAGTATTGATTCTCCCTAGTGGAATCTCACGATAAGTCTTGAGAGGCTCAAGTTAAGTCTTGAGAGAGAGAATTAGGATCTTTAGAGCCGAATCTCTATAAATTTTTCTTATTTCTTGTGGTTATGTGATTTTATTATTATTAATCATAATGGAGTCACTACATATTAAAATTATAAATTTAAGAATTTTTTAAAAAGTTAAAAATTATTAATTAATTTTTAAAAATCTAATTCACCTATCTTGAGTATTTTTTTGGGCAACATCAACAAATATTGACAATAATGTTTAATAAATAATTGACTTAATTTTTTCAAACTAAAATATTATTTGGCCACCCATTGTAACATTTTCTATGACATTTGTATTAATTTGTTATATATTTATATAAATGTGACATAAATATAATATATTAATACAAAAATATCACAAAAAATATTACAAGTGAACATTCAAATAACATTTTTATTTTTCAAATTCTCCCTCATCTAATTCTCTCATTTCTTTAATTTTAGAGAAAATTATAATGACAACTATGGCTAGAGAAATATCATATATTTATATTATTTGTGTCAAGATATAACAATAAATTTATTTACAGTAAGAGAGTGTCTCAAGGGTAGTTTTCGGGAGACCTACAAAGAAAGAAACTAGTTAAGGGTGCGGGTCTTTGGCATGGACCCTCTAATGTTTAAGTTAGTTTTATGCATAAAGTGTAGAATGTAAAAAGTAAATAGAATTATAAGTTGAACAGAGTTGTAAGCGTATTTTTACTAAAAAATGAGTTTTCTATTTATAGAGGGAAATGAGACCGGTAGGTAGAAGAAGAACCACAATCTCCTGCATGCATCTTGGACTGTCTTTTAGATTTGTAGATGAACATCTCAAATGTATGATTTCTTTTGTCTTTCATGATCTCACGTGAATAGTATTTAAAGATAAAGTCTCTTCGGATTTGTAATCCCCTAGAAAGGTCTCTTGCATAGTTAGGAGAAAGACTTCTTGATCTAAATAACCCATAAGAATCTTTCAAATAATAGTAGACAAGGGATACATAAATTTTTTAAAAGATCTCTCAAAGGCTCTGAGAGAAGCTCTCAGATTAAGTAACTTGATCTCAATTATTTGACCCGGATCATGGGTGAGGTCACTTGGCTAACGTCTCTTGGTCTCTCGACCCTCCAATAACTTTATTTACATGTAATATGTTTATCCAGATTTTCTTCTTCTCATAGGCCTATGGACATAACACTACTATATAAACAAATATTATGTTTTATTAATAAAATACATTCTTAAAATAATTTTTATATATCTTGCTTAAAAAATAAAAATTAACTATGTTAATTGTATTTGAACTCATAAATTTTAAATAATAACTAATTAGTTTAAAATTAAAAAAATTATAATTATCAAATAAGACCTAAATAAAACAAAAGGTTTATTGGCACACAACATGGGTTTATAGTATTGAATCAGTGCCCTCCAGATGTTTTCGTGTATTATAATTTATAAATATAGTAATTTTGTAAATAATTTAAAATTTAATTATATTTTTATAAAATAATCATATATTTTGATTAGTTTGCTACCAATCGAAACAGAAGTACCATAACACATTTTATTTTTGTATATTTGAATTAAATTAATATTTCTGTTGCAAACAAACGGGGACAGCTCCAGGCTCCAGTTTTCAAATGCAAGCTTAACCAAACAAGCCATAAGATTTGTCTATATATTTCAACAAAATTCTGGAACACAAGTTGGATTTCGTCATTTCTTCATTCGTTGCGTTGCCCCAACCTGAAAAATCCTCTGCAATTCTCTGAGAAACAGAGACGACGACGACGACGACGCCATCACGCCGTCTCTGAGCGCCGGGATCAAGGGAGTGGTAAGCAATAAGAATGGCGGCGCTCGCCTCGAGCAGCTTATCGGCAGTGGCGCTGTTAAGTCCGACCAAAATGGGCAATATCTCAAGACGCCTTTTCTACAATCCCGGTTTGACCTCATCGTCAGCGTCCACCCGTTTCTTCAAGCGAGGTTTGGCGGCAAAAATTCGCGCCTGTTCCTCAACCGCCTTCGTTGAAACTGCGCCGGTATATATTTCTGAATTTGATTTTTTATGTGTATTCTACGAATTTAGCCTTTTCTTGAAGTTTATTGGGACGCTAGCTACTTTTTATTTTTCCTGGACAGCAGATTTCGAGAGGGGCTGTTGGAGTTCAATTTCTATGGGACAAACATTATTTTAACCAATTATCCACTTATAGTTCAGGTGGAAATTAGGTCTGATAATCTGCTAACGTTCTTTTGGTTATTATGAATCTTATATCTTGAACTATATGGGAAACTAAAGTGCTAATTATGAAGCTTTTACCATATACGGCACTATGAAATTAATGTTGTTATAGTTTGATCTTGTCAATACTTCTGTGCTGCAGTTCCATGAAAGCTTCTTCTAGCTAATTTTTAAGTTTGTCCTGAATAGCTTTATTTTTGCCTTTTGGTGGTATATATTCAATTTTACTGGAGTATAAACTAGTATGATTCTGTATTTCTCCTGCATGTATTTTGCTGTGCAGGATTTGATCTCCAACGTGAAAGAGGTCAGGACCTGCAAGAACATTTTAGCGTGCCCAATTTGTTACGAACAATTTGTTTGGGATGGTGACTCTGTTTTATCTGTGTAAGTTATCATCCTGGCCATTTAGAAAGTTTTCTTGGGCGTATTTTTTTTCTTCTGCATCATCCTTCATCTATACAAGGCGTTGATGTTTATTTCTTTTTTTTTGTTAGTTTAGATTATTGCTTGCAAAGTTGAACACTAATGTTCTTTATTTCTTTTTATATTCGTTTTGGATCAATTGCTACAGAGATTCTGCACCTGGGACTACTTTGCAATGCAGCACCTGTAAGAAGGCTTACCTTGGAAATCTGACACACATCGACCTGACAGTAGCTAGTGGGGCGAAGGACTATGGCGAAGCTATGCCAGCATCCACAGAGTTTTTCAGGTATTGGTGTATTTTTCTTTACAATTTTGCAGCCTATATGAATTTGTAGACATGGGTTAGTTGGTCCGAGCATTACGGAGGTTGAAATGGTATTTTTTTATATTTCTTTTTACCTTTCTGCATACCTTGAATATTTTGTGATTCCTAGGTCATTCAAGAATAATACTACCCTTACAATGATGCACTCTGATGTCTTTCATCTTCTGTCACACCCCTCCTTTGTCTTGTTTTTCCTTCTACTCACTTTCTGCAATTTTTTAAATTGTAGACCTTGGCACTTTTGCAAGCTAATTGTATGAAATGAAAAGGCTTGCTTTCACTGAAACCTTATGATATGGCAAGATAAGTATAACCTTGAATGCCATGGTCCATGGAACACTACAATTAAATTAACTATGCTTTAGTTTGTTTGAGTTCTGGGTGACGGGGAGTAGTTGGCTTTCAGGTTTTGATTCTTGTTCATGTAACTTCTCCTTAACTATCATTTGTGTGGCTTCTCTTTGAAAGTTCTGCAAAGTGTAATTGCCCACTGTTCTACAAATTGTTATTATTGAGCTCCCTCATAGTTGTTAAAGGCGTGCCTAGGCGCTCGCCTAGGCGCAAGGCGCCTTAAGGCACTAGTTCAACGCCTTGCCTGGGCAGAGGTGAGACGATTTCAGTGAGACGCGTGCCTTGCATGGTGAGGCGCCAAGGCGAGAGGCGCGCCTCATGAAACCTAGGTTTTAATTAAAATCTAGACAGCTCAATTCCTCCCCTCTTCTTAGTTCCAACATGTATACATTACAACATATTTACACATATTTACATTTCTTACTTTAATACATAAATGTAAATAAGAAAGTACCACTCATTTGGATTCAATAAAAATATCTAAAAAATCAAAATTTTTAAGAATAAGAAAATATAATTTTGATTTTAGTTCAAACTCAGGATTTAGCGATTTTACCACCCCCAAAATACATATCTACTATTTCTTGAAAAATTCATTAAAAATCATTTTAACAACAATGAATATTAGCTATCAAAATACCAGGAGATAGTTTTTCAAAATGAAAACATTTTCTTATATGTCTCCTTATACTGCGCTAATCTTCCAGACTTAGAAAAATAGCATTTTTCAAAATGAAAACATTTTCTTGATTGAAATGGATGATGAAGATATTGACCTTGATGTTGATGATGTCCTTGATGATGATTGATTAAAACTTCTTCATTGATTGTGGACTTGTAGTGTTTATATGTTTGTTTAGAACTTTGCATGATGATTGGTACTTGTTTGAGTTTGAGACTTTAAGTTTGAACTTTGATGATATTTCTAGTTTAGAATTTGTATGATGAATGAATCAACTTTGATGATGTTAGTTTAGAATTTGAAGATAATGAATCATTAATGATATGCATGTGTTATTATTGATAATTTGATAGTTTTTTTTATGATTTTACAAGATTTTGAGTTTTTTTTCTAAAATGTGCGCCTTGCCTCGTGAGCCTCACGCCTCAGGCTCCAAGATCCTTTGCGCCTTGCGCCTTTCAGAACTATAAGCTCCCTAAACTAAACTGCCTTCACTAGCACATACAAATCTAGTTGTCAGTAAATCAATGGCTTAGGTTGCTAAAAAGCATGCACTATGCTTTAGAATGTGGCTGTCAGCAGCACCAAGCTGGAATATTGTTGAGTTTCAGCATTGAGATCAGACCATCCATGGGTGTTTATGGTGTCATATAGACTGAATAGTAGTGTTTTTAATTTTTTTTTTTATTTAAGCGTGTAAAGTGTGCTTGGATCTCTTAACTCCTTACTTTCACTGAAGTTCCGTGATAGGAATCCTGATAGAAATCCAAACAACAATCAAATATCAATTACCATCAATACTTTTCAGCAAGAAAACAAGAACAAACCAGGGCATTCGAGAGGCCCTTACTCTCCCAATTCTTCTATCAAAAAAACGCTACCCTCTCCCTCTTCTTCTCAGCTCTTTATACCGCTCCCTGCCCTTCTCTAACCGAATTCCCTTACACATGCAGATTATTCCCCCAGCCTATGGATTACAAAACTACCCCCCATGCGCACATGCTGGTTGTAACAACCTGCATGTGCTAATTCCCTATTCTCCCCTTCATGCTTGCTGGTCTTTGGTAGGTTCGGTACATCGGTGGCCTATCATTACTCCCCTCCCGCACTTTCACCTTGTCCTCAAGGTGAAAAGTAGGAAATTGTTGCTGAATCGTAGGGCTCCCAGGTGGTCTAGGACCCACTTGGGCTTGGAGTATGTGAATCTTGTCTTCAATTCGTTGGGCGGTCTCCATGATTTGCAATAGACCCGATGGCCGTAACACCCTAACTTCTGTCCTGATTTTTGGCTTTAACCGGTTAACAAATGTGCCCTCCAGTATGGCCACTGAAACTTCTCCCACCTGGGCCGCCACTTCCCGATCAACCTTAAGGAACTGCTTGGCAAGCTTATTCAGATCCAAATACTCTTGAGTATCACCTCGGCTCCTCACAAGAAATGGGTGGTCGCAGCATTGGCGAAGACGCAATAGTAGTTCCAGAATAGAAGCATAGTTATGGAGAACTCGTCCTTGGTTAACAAATTGGTCAAATTTCACCTTGGATCTTTTAAACAAGGCCTCGTAGAAATCTTTTTCAGCCTCTGTGAGTTCACAATAAATCACCTTAATGTCTGCTGGCGGAAGAACTATAATTGGCCTGCCATCTCGGTCTATGCTAAACTTCGTTCTTCTTAACATAATTGGCCTCAAAATTGACTGCACCAACTTAAGTCCTCTCTCATCACCCTCCTCGAAAGGCCTTTGGACAAGTTTATTCCATCATGCCCACTTCCCCCATGGTTCCACTCTCAAAAAACGAAGGAGACTGTAAATGTCCTCCAGATTGTTCTCATCAAAAGTGGTAGGAGATGGCTAGACCCTTGATGGCGCCTCAATCATTGGTACGATGCCCTCCTTGGACGTTACTAGATCCACCGTCCTTGACATCAGATTCCTGATCTTTTTTCCTCGGCTGCTTCAATGCCTTGGCCGCTTCCAGTCTCGTCTTGAACTGGACGAAGCTGTAGCCCTTGGTCTTGCCCATGACCCGGTCGAAGATGACGTTGCAGTCCTTAGTCTCGACGCATGACTCGAAGGCAGAGACTAAGGTTTCTCGCGTCGTGTCCCACGCGAGGCCGTAGACGACGAACTTGCGACGAGATATGTTGCAATCCGCGGCATCGTGGAGGCGAGTGAAGAGGAAAGCGTCGGGCACGGCGACGCCGACAAGGAAGTTAATCCGCTGGTACCTGGTGTAGGGCTCGAGAAGTTTCTGGATCTTCTCGGGCTTGGTCTCACCAGAGGAGGAATCACCGTCGGCGTCCGAATCGGACTGAATTGGCATCGCGGTGTCTTTGGTTGGGACTGGAGCTTGGTATTTCTGAAGCTTCTTCTTCTTCCTGCGTTTCTTCTTAACGCTTTTGCTGTCACCAGCTTTTTCTTCTTCGCCTTCCCCTTCTTCGCCATTGCTTGAGCAGAGATGCGATGGTGGCGCCCTATGGCTTTGTCTTTCAGGTTTGCTTTCTTACTCACACGAATCTCTCTTCGTCTCCTTCGCTCCCACTGGGCCCATGGAAGTGCAGCACCCTCCAAACACAGTGTTGTTGTGTCCGTCTTCTCGTCAGCCAACACCGCAACTCCCAACTCCTCACCCATCGCCTTAGCGAAGGCCGGAGGCCAGTGTGATGAGGCGGGGCTGGGCATCACCCATTTTTGTGCCATCATCGGAGGTGGCAAGATCACTACCCGCTGGTGATTCGAAATTGGGGACGAAGGGGCCTGAACTTTGTTTGGGCCGGGTCCAAAAATGCTTCCACGAATCACCAGATTCATCTCCTCAATTGGTTGGGTTAGGTCCATCATCTACTCCAGCCCAATCAACCTCGACACCCTCATCTTGGCTCGGATGACCGGCTCCATTCCATTGATAAAGTGGCCCTCCAGCAACACCTTTGGCATGCTTGTGAGTGGTGCGGTCAGAGTCTCGAAGCCAAGGCGGTAGTCCTTGACGGACCCCCATTGTCGAAGCGCAAGGAACCTCTCTTCTACCGTGCCTTCCTGCGCGGTCCTGAACCTATCCCTTAACATCGCCTTGAGCTTCTTCCAGCTCCTCACCCGTCATCGTCTTTGCTCCCACTGGAACCACGACAGAGCCGCTCCTTCAAAGCATGAGGCCGCCAACTCCAACTTCTCCGCATCGGACAGCTGGTTCACTAGGAAGTAGCGCTCAGCCCTAAAGACCCAGCCATCTGGATCATCTCCCTCGAAGATGGGTATTTCCAGGTGTCTCCCATGGTACTGTTGCCTTCTGACACCATCGACCCAGCCGCCCCCTTCGCCACTTCTCCCTCCAACTACCGGCGTTCCCTCCCTTGACACGGGCGAACCTGCAGGTTGGTCTTCCTCATCACGCTCCCCCTTTCTCTCTCTCTCTTGCTCCTCTCGTCTCTCCTCGTTCTTCCTCTTGCTCTTGCTTGCCCGCTCCTGTTCTTCCCATCTCGCTTGCATCCTCGCGAACAACTCTAGCAGGTTCGCTAGGTGTCTCTCCATCTTTTGAAACGCACTCCTCATGGCATCATCTCCCAGTGGAATGCCTTCCACCCTCATCTCCAAATCACCGACTGGATCAATCAAGTTTACCATTAGGATCGAAACGCTCTGATACCAAATTGATAGGAACTCCGATAGAAATCCAAACAACAATCAAATATCAATAACTATCAATACTTTTCAGCAAGAAAACAAGAACAAACCAGGGCATTCGAGAGGCCCTTACTCTCCCAATTCTTCTATCAAAAAAACGCTACCCTCTCCCTCTTCTTCTCAGCTCTTTATACCGCTCCCTGCCCCTCTCTAACCGAATTCCCTTACACATGCAGATTATTCCCTCAGCCTATGGATTACAAAACTAACCCCCATGCACACATGCTGGTTGTAACAACCTACATGTGCTAATTCCCTATTCTCCCCTTCGTGCTTGCTGGTCTTTGGTAGGTCCGGTACACCGGTGGCCTATCATTCCGCTTCCACGTTCCCATAAAGAAGCTCATATCTATTTAATTTTGTTTCTAAAGATATTGTCTTTTGTGTGAAAATGCTACTTTCTACTGCTGAACATGATAAACTGATTTAACTTATCAAAATAAGAAAATATGATCAACTGATTCTGTGGCCATGAAACATGCCCCAATTTTTCATATGCTAGGAGTGAGGCTGACATACCAAGATACATAATTTGATTGCAACTGAACGTGCGCCAATATATCAGGCATTACTTATGTTTTTGTTAATTCATCCCCAATAAATTGTAATTGTTTTTGCTTCTAAGTACTCTGATGTGCATGACATTTGTAATTCAATATCACTTGCTAGCTTTGATTTGCTTCTTTAGCATGAAGAACATTGACAGTTTGTTGCCACAGGGTTCCTCTAGTATCATTCCTCTATGAGCGAGGGTGGCGACAAAGTTTTTCAGTATGGGGTGGTTTTCCAGGCCCGGAGAAGGAGGTAAACTTTTGTTTTACATAATTTTTTTCAAGTGTTTTATCTAATTTTTCTTATTCAAAAAGACAGAACATGGTACAGCAAGCTTGTCCAATAATTTGGCTTGCATCAACATGTCATCACAATTAGAACATTATAGTTTTTCTTCTATGCATTGAAAAATTACTGTATAACAAGCTTGTATAATCATTTGGATGGGAGCCAGTTGGCGTCACAATTAGAACATTGCCACAAAGTTCTACGAACACAATCAGGTGGTGCTAACACCTCCCTTTGAAAGTAATTAAAGATAACGTTCTTTACAGTGTTCGAAGGGAATTCAATCCTCTATAACCACCATTGTATTTTAGTCTGCACAATGACGGGAGTAGATCATGAAAACATAATCTGCTACTCAACTTGTTTTAACAGATATGTGATATATACTGATACTGTTTGATTCTCATAATTAGCCAAATTCTGCATTAACAAGTGTTAATCAACACACACACACACTAGCTGGAATTTGAATTGGTTTAAAATACTATATATTGCTGATTATATCCTATTTTTGTATTTTACGATAATTGAGATGCTAACCATGAATGATGTTAATTGCAGTTTGAATTAATTAAAGATTACCTTAAGCCAGTCTTAGGTGGCAACATTATTGATGCAAGTTGTGCAAGTGGGATGTTCACAAGACTCTTTGCCAAGAGCGGACTGTTTTCTCTTGTTGTTGGTTTGGACTTTTCTGAGAGCATGCTGCAGCAGTGCTACGAATTCATCAAGCAGGAGGACATTCCCAGAGAGTACAGCATTAATTCTTAGTTAATATATCTCTATTAAGATGAACTAGAATTTACTGCTTCTTTGGAGTGATATCCAAAGGAATAGCTTGCAGGTTATGATTTCTATTATCATTCTGATGTGACATGTTTTGCTTGTAGGAACTTAATTTTGGTCAGGGCTGACATCTCTAGGCTTCCATTTGCTTCGGGTTCTGTAGATGCCGTGCATGCTGGTGCTGCTTTGCACTGTTGGCCTTCTCCTTCAGCAGCTGTAAGCATTTATCAGTTTAATCTTCCAGTTGCTTAGGGGGCATGTATTACTACTCAATACAGTAGAATCCTAACTAAGAATTATGGTCACAAAACACGCTCATATGTCTATTTTCAAAAAAGAAAAAGAAAAAGAAAAAACAGATATGGCAGTGAACATTGACAAATAAACATATAATATATATATATATATAAATATGAATATAATAACTATATTTTCATTATTCTATGTACTATATAGCAAGTACTATATCAACATACAGGAACTTTTTTGCAGATCCTATATTTCAGTAAATAAATGTGAACAGAATGCTATGATCTCTGTTCTTGAAACCCATGTGTAAACAAGTTGAACTTTTACAATTTGAAATTCCTGAAATTAAAACATATAAAAGAAGGACTAATAGATATAAATGTTTATTGTTTTATTTTTCTACTGACTTCCAATTGCTTTTTTTTTTAGTAGTTGTAGTGCAGTTTTACTTCATTTAAGTGGTGGATACCGTGTCCTTACTATGCAGAGGCATATCTTTGTAGTGTTGGATAAGTGTAATGATAACAGTAACAATTAAATATGAGGCCTTAATCACACTAGGTGGGGTTGGCTAAAGGAATTCTATTTGCCAATCATCTCTTTTTATGGTTATATTTTTTTATAAGACCTTTATAACTTATATCTTACCTATGAGTTCCTCACCAAGTTCTTATTTCCTCTTACCTTTTTTTGCTAAAGACTTTTTTCATTCCATCCACTCTCCTCAAACTAGCCTCTATCTGCCTTCTGCTCATGTGTTGGATATTTACTAGAAAAATTGAAATAATAGGGCAAGCTTAAATGATTGTCTGATACTTGTTAGGAAGTGTTCAAAGTTTGTTATTGTTCTACATGATATCCAACACAACACTGAGCTGTGTTTGTACTTCTTTGAAGTATTGTCTCACTTATATACTACATATTTAATGGCATTTGAGGTTCATTCCGGTAAGATTTGAAAGGCACGGTAATTTGCTGCCTAAAAGGCTCTAATCATTGGGAAATCATGTCTCTAATTCATGCATTGTGAGGCATATGATTCATGTCTTGATGTTCACTTTAACTGCTTTCTCTTCTTGTTTATTTTGTTTCATTTTTTTTTTTTGAGTGGTCAGGGGTGGGTAACCTTTGATTTTCCCATCTTACGTTATTCATTTGCCACAAATCTCCATGCACTTGGCCATTCACATCTGTTATAATCTTTATTTTTCACTGTAATTGAAAAGGTATTGCAATGGGCATAATCTTCATTCTAAACTCTAGTTTATATAAGATGATGATTAAAAAAAAAAAAAATTCTAATTTATAAGCCAAGACAAAAGTCAATGATATGGAAATAGTATTAATCCTAGTAAGACTTTAGACAAGCAATAGATCAGATTTACAGCTGTAAAAATCAAAGTCCTTAGGTCCTAAATTTGAGTTGCTAGTGAGACTACACACTACTGTTGGGCAGTATAACTCTGTACTGCTTACTATTGGATCATGAAAATACAGCAAATAGAGTACACAATGGTCAGTATAACTCTGTACTGCTTACTATTGGATCGTGAAAATACAGGAACTAGAGAACACAATGGTTTAATGTGGTTCGGCCTCAAATGCTTATTGTCCATGACCATGATCTCACCACAAGATGATAATCCACTAAGTGAGTAGTTTTGCACAGATAAACAATGAACCTCCCATGAGTAGTTTTGTATGGATAAACTACTAACCATCCCATACACAGGTGCCCTCACTCAGTACCTTGTCCTAATATGGTACCACTGGCAAACATCCTAGCACACACACTTGGCGCTCACATCATGTCACATCTTTGACCTCTCTTTGGCATGCACTCTTGGCACTTTGGGAACACTTACGACAAAGGGTGGGGTTGCCTATTTATAGGCATATCCCAAGAGTGAATGCCTATGGATTTGATGAGCACCCTAAAAACAACTGCAACAAACAACTAGATGTATTAAGTGCATTCTTATTTAGCAGTATGTACTTAGAAACAGCTACATCACCTTATTCTTAGTTCTTCACTGGACAACACTTGCTGATCAATCGTAATGATATCAATCTTGCCAAATCTTTGAAGTCTGATGCAATAGATACATTTCATATTTCTCTCATATTAGCCCCACCATTCGAGGAAGCTTGCAAGTTAAGTTTAAGAATATTCATCAACATCTTGGAATTTATGGTCTCCTTTGCTTTCTTTGTCAGTTTTTCTAGGACCTCCATACTCAAGGTTTCTAAACTTTGATCTTATATGATTAACAATGTCTAGTCTACCAAAGACAGGCTAAACACGAGTGAACCATGTTATGAATTTTGCCAGAACATTCAACAGATTCCAGTTGATCTTAATGGTTACAAAAAGTCCACCAGATTAGTTTCATTCATCAATGATCCATTTTGCATTGTAGATCTGCCATCTAAGTCTAATCCATCACCAGGTTTATCTGCTCTTTTGATGACCCAAGTACTGCTGGACTAGACTTGAGGATGAAGCTATAGAGACTTAAATTTACCAAGGGTTCCTGTAAACTCACACTGAGATGGAAGACTGAACCTCTTTGAAATCAACAATGAAAATAATCTGTAAAAATTAAAATTTTTAAATTTACTCTCAAAAGAAGTGACAAACTTGGTCAGTTTCGTCACATCATGCTAGGATATTGTACTTCTGTAATGTATTCCAATTTCTAGCAGCACAAGAGAAGCAAGGGAGTTAAAACTTGCTAAGACCTTTGACAAGCCTATTTCATTACAGAGCAAGTACTGTTTCTATATATCAAATATCAAAAAGTCTAATTAGGGAGATAGTATCTAACTGATCAATTTTGGCTTAGAGGGGGGCTCATTTAGAAAAAGGAGTAACTTAACAACACTTTCAACAGTGGGTATGTCTTCAAGATCCTCCTTTGAATTTCTTCCTGGCACTTGACCTCTTTAACCTTGTTTTTAACTTCCCTTATGCTGGTTAAATTTGTAAATTTCAAGTGGAAACTTCTGGGATCTACTGGTGCTGTAACTGCCGTTGTTCCTACATATTTAGTACTATTTCTGTTATGGTTCTAATGTTATAGGACATCAATTTAACACCCTTCTAAATTATTTCATTTTTTTATACAGGTGGCCGAGATAAGTCGTGTTTTACGGCCTGGAGGTGTTTTTGTTGCTACAACCTATATAGTGGACGGTCCTTATTCACTGTTACCATTTTTGAGGCCCTTGCGTAAGGTAGGCTTCTTTAGTGAACTTTTATGACGAGATGGAAGGGATAACAATAAACAAAAAGGGGAAAAGAAACAACTGAACTCTTGGGATTAAAATCACATTGTTTTCTTTCCCCAGAGTCCCTTTCTCAAGCCCCAACAAATACACTATGTGCCCATGTGCCTGCCCTGACTGCTCTGTGCTAGAGATTGGCCGAACACTTGCCGGAACATCAATTCTTTCTCTTTTTCAGAAAGAATAGAATTTCCGGCTTCATCTTGCTTAGTATTTAATGAACGTTAGTTACATATCGTATACGTATATCTTCTACTGGATCCGCCTTTGCTCCTAATATGCCTATAATGACGGGTAACTTGTTTCTTATTGTAGAACATTGGGCAAGTCTCAGGCAGCCACATATTCCTAGCTGAACATGAACTTGAAGATCTCTGCAATGCATGTGGTCTTGTGGGTTTTACCTGCACAAGGAACCGGCGTTTTGTGATGATTTCCGCTACAAAGCCCAACTAACAATTTGGTACATATCTCTTTGTATTCCATGTATTTCTCAAAACTATTTTAGTTGAAAAGCACATCACATTCTGTTGCCGTGAATGTGTATGAGCTCCGAAGGTGTTATATAGCCTAGGCCATGTCAAAATTGTATATGATTCATGCTGCCAAATCTCTAGAAATAGAACGTCTCTTGTGCATTTAGAGTAGCATCTTTACTCAAATGGCTATACATTGCAAATTTAAGTGGTGTCTTAGTAAAATTATTAGTCCAAAGGTGGTAAGTAAACCTAGATGGGCTTTGCACATAGGTGTAAAGTGCTAACTACTTTTGCCCCCACCTTCTTAATGAATCTTACTTGAGGTGAGTTTTGTTGGCAACAATAAATTTGTTCATTTGTGATTGGGAAATCATGAGTTCAAGTTGTGTATAATTTTTTTTTTTAATTATGTAAGAATAGTAAGTTAGGTACAAAAATGACCATTTTTATATTCTTATAAAATAGGAAGTTTGGTACATTAAAAATGCACTTAATGATAAAACTAAGTTGGTGGATTCGGACTCTCAGGAGCATGGTAGGAGCTTTTGGACTCTTAGTTGACAATTTGATCCAGAATATTGTATGGAATTGTCTCTCCATTCTCTAGTTTTCCCAATCTCCTCAGGAGTGGGTTTTTGTTCACATTTGGCATCTTCTTTCGAAATGCATTCGGTAGAGTTCTTTAGGTGTTAGGGGTTTGGCTTCAGTGTTATGGAGGCCTTGATTATGTGCCTCATTGTGAGTTTTTCTTTGTTTGCTTGTGTTGAGTTTGAGATATGTCCCAACGTTATTTATGTACAGTCTTTTTTTCTATTTTATATATTTTTAGTTTAAAAAAAACTCCTTTGATGAGAGATATCCCCTTTAGTTATGGTAATGTTGTGTTTATTTATTTTTGCTTAACTATAAGAAAAAATACAGTTTATTAGGTAAATAGTGTTTTGTCTTCTGACTCAATGAGGTTTGCATATTGAAGGTAATCGCACTTTGCCCTTAAATTCATTGACCATATATTGGTGAATGACTACTTAGCCCCTGTTTGGGGGTTGCGCTTCAAACTGCCTTTATTCCGACACAGCAACAGGTGTTTTGGTAACATTTGCCCAACATAGCCTCGCCATTTTGGTGAAGTTGTATTGGTTGTGTCCCAGAAGTCGTGCCTAAACTCATATTCTAAAATTAATTTCCAGTTTTGTCTTCGTGTGAATGACTACTACTGGTGTTGTCTTCGTCTGTTTTCAATTTTAAATTTATTTTTTATTTTATAGGTTGAGTGTCTATTTGAGATTACTGAAAATGTGTTATTTTTATCATTTTAAAAAATTATTTTTTAAAATAAAAAATTAAAAAATATGTTTATTTTAAAAATTTGAGAAAAAATATTTTATGATATTTTATTCAAAGAAAATTATAAATATTTATTAATAAATTATAAATTT
Organism: Diospyros lotus; assembly: GCF_014633365.1. Lineage (NCBI taxonomy): Eukaryota > Viridiplantae > Streptophyta > Magnoliopsida > Ericales > Ebenaceae > Diospyros > Diospyros lotus. Next base: position 2,764,541 of record NC_068345.1, read on the forward strand.
GATTCAAAAGCTTTAAATTATATAAGAGATAATTAATAATCTTATCATATGTAATGCATTGAAATTATAGAGTGCTTTTTAAAGTAATTTTTAATTTGGCTCAACTATTAGCCCTTACAAATTGAAATTTGACGTTAATTTGGAGATTTAGATTACTCATAACATAAGATATTAAAAGAAGAAATTATAAGTCAAAAAATATGGTTTATTATAGACATAATCTAGAATCTTGGAAATATCATTGGGAAGGTAAATTAATATAAAAAAGTTATATTATATATTTAGTTTAATATTCCAACAAAACAAAATAAAAAAACTTACATACATATTCTAATTCTCCTTCATTATTATTGCACAAGATTATTACAACCACATCAAGTTTATAATCCATCAAATTAAATTCTAATTTTAAAATTAAAATCCCTAAATTTGAAACCTTAAAGAAGAGGAGTCGTAGGAAGACGAAATCATAAAAGGAAGAAACAATCGATGAAGGTAAGGTGAGTTGTGATTCAAATGGCGACGATGGCTAGGGTTGTCGATTGTGATGCAAGGGGAGTGATGGGAGGTGGTCGATGACGATTGTTTAGCGGATCTGGGTTGTTGGTTGCGATGCTCAATCTTTCGATGGTTGAACGACAGGGGGTGGGGGGCGTGGATGACAGTAGTGGCTAAGCCTTGAAGAGAAGATAAGAGTGAAGAGAGAAAGAAGAGGAGAGAAAAAAAAAGAAAAAAAAGAAAGAAGAAAGTAGGAAGAGTTGAACTTGGAGTGTTTTTCACGTTTTGAATTCAAAGTGTCTATTTTGGCTAAAAACAGTCAAAATGCACTTTTAACGTTTTGAGTTTTATGTATAAATTTTTTGTGTTTTAAAAAATGTATTTTTGAAAATGGGTAAGTAAATGTATTTTGAATATTTTAAAAAATTAAAAGCAAAAAATAACTTAAAAATAATAAAAAATACATGCCCTAAAATTTTGTATTTGGAGCACTCTCACTCTCTCAATTCAACTCATGGTTGGGAAGTTTAAGGCTAAAGCTTGTGAGGTTGAGTTTGAAATAGTTGAGTTTGGGAGAAATAATATATTTTATTTTTTGTATATTTTAATTGGCCTTTCTATAATAACTAAAATAAATTTTAATTCCTCATATGTTTTAATAAAAAATGATTTATAGTCTTCTTACTTTTTTTTCTTTAATTTATATTTATATGTCTAGAAAACATATGTTAGCAAATATTTATTTTCATATTATTTTTAAATTTTTATAAAATAGATATGCTAATTGTATTTTCTTTAATCACAAATTATACACACATTTGTTAAAATATAATTTATATGTAATAGTAGAATTTAGACATTTAATATTCTAATTCAACCTAATTTTAATATTTTACTAAATAATTATAATCAAAACTTATCTAAAAATTTATCAAATACTTTTATAAAATCAAACTATCCCACATACCTTACTTCATCTCCACTCAACAACTCTATCTAACCTCAATCCCAAATTAGATTTTTTTTTTTTTAAAAAAGGGATAGGGCTGGTTGTGGGTTTTTGCTCCTTCCTAATTATTCACATCTTATGCATTCCTCTGATCAAGAATTTTAAATTGGTCACATTAGGAATCTCGTTTGAGATTTATGAAAGATAATTTCGTCTTGGATCTCGCTTGTCGTCAAGAGTCGAACCATATAAGTGTATAATTTTTGAGAGGTATGGAAATACATTTTTAAATTTACTTATTATCTTGTTATTCACTTTCTAATATTGAATACTAAATTAATTGTTAGAATTCATTCCGAAAGACAATTCCTCGCTCTTATAAGAGTCTTTAATGCTTAGTGTACCGAGTGTTTGTCCTTAATAACACCATAAGTTAAAATTTTCATTAAGATTATGTTAATAATTTTAAAGTTTGTTGAGTGGTATGATTTTAAGACAAATTTTGCTTTTATGTTAAATGGTGTAGGCTACCCGTCCTTGGGGCAATGGTTCATAGTTTTTTTGTTAATCACATCTTCTTAAATATTTTTATAATCATTAAGCCTGGATTATTATTTTTATGTTGCCACCTCTAGAAGGGACGGGTGATGTGTATTGTTAGAGGGATCAAAGAGTTAATATATAAATAAAAAAAATAAAAAATCTAAAAAATATTTAATATATTCTTATAAATATGCATTTAATATCCAATATAAAATTAAAACTTAAAAGCTTATAATAAATTTGAAAAGCAGACAAAATTTTGACAATATTGACATCATATAACCTTGCTTTAACTGATGAAAGAGCAAGTACCATTATTGGGTAGGTTGCATAAAAATAAAAAAGATGAAATGATATTTTTTTAAAATAATAGAAAATAGAAACGTGGGGTAAAAATGTAAATAAAAAAAATATAGGGGAGTTTTTATAAATATCATTTTTAATATAAAAAATTATAAAAAATAATTATTTAATTTAAAAATAAACATAAAATTCACAATGCATTTTAACAAATATAAACATAGATTTCGTAATACATTCAAACAAACATAAATATAAATTTCATAATGCATTCAAATAAGAGCAATACAAGAACCTAATATAACAATATATGTCTCTTTCATTCTTTAAAAATGCAACAAAAAAACTATAACAAATTCAAGTCGACCTCACTCCAAATTTTAGATCGTAGAAAACCCCAAGACAACATGGAAGACCATTGTCGTAATGGCTCTCAACTATACCAAAATTGCAAGAACCAACCTAAGTAGAGCTTCTTTTCTTTTGAGTTTCTAGGAAATCAAGAATCACTAGAAATAAGACCAGGATAGATAAAAGAAGAAAAAAATCATACTTTTTAAGCTGAATCGATGATTCTTGTTGCACGAAAATGGCGACACTGAGCAATTGAAGGTGTGACGGATTGTTGCATGACAACAAGGGCATTGTGCACAAAAATGTAGATTTGTGTTTGTAAATCAATAACAGCTCAACCTAGTTTGTGTTTGTGAATCAACGGTGGCTCAATCTAATTTGTGTTTATGAATCGACGGCGGCACCAACCAATTGGAGTTGTGAATAGATTCATGCTGGACAAAAATGGTGACACTGAGCACGAAAACTTTGATTCGTATATATGCGACACTAAGCAATTGAGAAATCGACTGTACCAAGCAATTAGACTTGGAAAAGCAAGCAATCGAGCATCGACCAACCAAGCAACCAGAGTTGTGAATCGACAACGACATCGAGCACCAAACACCTAGCAACCGAGCAACAAATGGGAACAATGATAAATGGACAATTGGAGAGTCAAGAGTTGAAAGTTAGAGAAAGAGTAAGGTTTTCCATCTCTAACTAGCATTTGTGGCCAGAAATGTGTTTCCAAATTGAAAATGCGTTTTTGATATTTTCAGTTTATTATGAAATAGCCTGAAACATTTTTGAAATTACAAAAAAGGCCTGAGAATGTTTTTGAAGTTTCGAAAATGGGAAACGTTTTAGAAACACTGAAATAGCATTTTCGAGTCATTTTCGTGCATCACAAATTATTGGTCTAGCCCTCTATCTTTTAGTTGGCACTTGGCAAAATGTCTTATTGCCAAGGAAGCTTTGATTCAATTCAAGCTAAGAACCACAATTTTCAAATCATTATGTTGGAATCCCACACTCTTAAGTTGGTTAATGTAATAGGATAATGTTACTTTGTCTAAACATTCGGACCAATGGGATCATGAAAATTCATTTTGGCCCCTAAATATACACAATAACATACATTCTGCCTGATAGGGTTGAGCAAGTCTTTTGTAGCGAAAGACTGGGACTAGCCAGATAGATTTTGGACATAAGAATTACTTGTGATAGAATGAAGAAAAGGTTATGGTTGTCACAAAAGAATACATTGAGAAAGTACTTCAGAGATTCAATATGGAAAAAACCAAAGTTGTTTGCACTCTTTTTGCTATACATTTTAGGCTAAATAGAAAATAAAGTCCTTCAACAAAGAAAAAAAATAAGGATATGCAACTAGTTTCTTATGCATCTGTAGTTGGTAGTCTAATATATTTATATTTCAATATATACAAGACTGGATGTCGCATATGTTGTTAGCATAGTTAGTATAGTTTTCTTTCTAATAATATAGGAAGAGAACATTGGAATGGAGTGAAGTGGATCGTAAGATATCTTCGAGGTACGTCTCATATGAAACTTTTCTTTAGGATGAGAAGTGTATTTTTGTTGGGTATACAAATTATGATATGGCTAGAGATATTGACACAAGAAAGTCTACTTTTTAAGGTATTTGATCACTTTCACATGTAGAGCAGTCGCTTAGCAATCCAAATGGCAAAAGTATGTTGCGTTATCTATTATTGAGTCAAAGGTTATTGCAATAACATAAACATGGAAGGAGTTGCTTTGGATAAAAAGATTCATGTAAGAACTTGGCTTCTGTTATACATATTTCTCGCACCACTTCTTATGGACTAGACTTAGTCCAATAAGCTGGCCCAATTGCCTAAAGCCCAATAGGTTAAGCCGAGCTCGTTAGGGCAAACTCATATATTGTTGAAATCCGAGCTCAGATCGCAGAACCAAGGGAGCTCCCAGCAAAGTTTTTAGTTATCTCTCAGCGATATACCCAACGAACTTCTAGTAGCTCTTCAAGCTCGTCGGTTTAATCGTTCAGCTCGCCGGTTAAACTATTCAGCTCGCATAGTAACAAGATTGCTGAATAATCGGAGGCATGGACCCACTTACTTTTGTGAGGCAAATCGAATCCCTGGTAGTATGGAGTTCACTCCCGATTTTATGGAGATGATAAGAACATGTTGTCCCCCGTGATATCATCTCTATACTTTTGTATTTTATGCAATTGTAAACACCCCTTACTATAAATAGGGGTAAAAAATGCCATTGTAAGGGGAACGACAACAATAACATGTTGTTACTCTGCCGGAATACCTAGAGTACAGTCGTGAAGTAGGCATCCTTTTGGCCGAATCACGTAAGAATTTCTTATGTCCTTTTTATTTTGTTCTTCTTCCTTACATTTGGGTTTATTTACCTCATTGTAGCCCTACGAATCATAATCAGCTAATTCTAAACGTCGACACCTTCAAACGTGAGAGATGTGTTGTTTTATGATATATAGTCAAAGTGCAATTTATCTTGGTACGAATCTAACTTTCCATACTAAATCAAAACATATTCATGTGAAGTATCATTGGATATGAGATATTCTAAATCTGGAGTTGTTAGAATTTGAGAACGTTCACACTAATGATAATAGTTCAGACATGTTGACAAAAGTCTTGCCAAGAGGGAAGTTTGAGTTATGTTGTTTGATTGCTGAAATGGCAAATTTGAGTTATATTGTTTGATTGCTGAAATAGCAAATTCTTCTACATAGTCGGAAAGAAAAAATTGTTGGGTTTTTGGGTCACTTCTCATGGAAAAAACCCAAAGCCTTCGTCTCATAAGTAAGAGGCCCACAAATTCTATTAGGTTAAAAGCAAAAAGGAGTGTCGGCTGTTTTTTGGTGTGTGAAAACAAAGAGAGAGAAATCAACGTGGGGGAGTGCAGGGTTTTGATCATCATGGCGATCAAAGAAGCATTCGTGGTCCGATCCTGCTAATTTTTGGTCTACAGTGAGAGGACATCTGGTTCTTTATTCTTGACGGTCGGATTGACTAGTTGAGATTTGCAGTTCTGATTAATGGTCACGAAACAAAGGGGTTTGCTGTCAGAGTTTTCTCATTAACATTGTAGTTCCCAGTTTTAATCATCCTGATGATCGGAGGGGTCATTTTTGGTCTCATTGTAATGATTTTTGGCCAGTATATAGGTTGGGAATCGATTTGTACTGTTGGATTGCTACACATCTTTTGGTCTGTACATATATTTGTTTTCTACATCTTTTGGTTTGCATTCTTGATCAACAGCAATATTTTTTGGTGATATTTTTTTACTCTTTGTTATTACTTTGAAAATTATTCAAAGTAGTTGATTGAATTGGGGTTATGTAGCTATTGCTACTGCTAGACTTCTTGTTGTAATTTTGTCTTGTTCATATATATATATATGTAGTGGAGATTTTAGAGTGAATGGATCTCGTGGTTTTTTTCTTTCCCATGGAGAGGGTTTTTTACGTAAAAATTTATGTGTCGAGCGTGTGATTGAATCGTTTATTACTATGCTCGATGTGTCGTGATGTTTCTTGTATTACTGTGATAACTTTTCACAAGTTTAATCAAGTGAGGGAGATATTTTTTAAGACTTATCTATTAGTAAATTTAGTTTCTCGCTACCCATCAATATCTAAAAAGAAAATAAAATAAAGTATTTAATTTATTATTATTATTAGTACTGCATTTTCATCATGTAAAAAAACTTAGTCTTGATTGTGTCTCACATTTTCATCATTTTAATGTATTTTTTCTTAGTTGCACATTCATGGTAATTGTGTGAGCCCCACGTGTGAACAATGCCTATTTTTCATGGGCGAGATTTTTGTAACAAATTTTATGTTTAAGAATATTTTATCCACTGTTTAAAGGAGTAAAGAAAATCTCCTTAACAATTGGGCTAATATTTTCGTAATATAAAAATGAATATTTTATTACTTAACATTTGGTTCAAAATCTTAGTCCTCTAATAAAACTTTCTTTCTATGTTTAAAATAATTAATTTTATTACACAATCGCATGATGAAGCTCTGAAAATTGTTTCTCGTTTTAATCATCATGCTTGGACTTTTTCTTAGTAGCATCCTTAATAATGTTGTCATCATTTTGAACAATTGATCAAAGATAACATGATGGTATATATATTTCTTGCATATGCTCATGTTTTTCCTTTTATATATCTTCTAATATGAAACACAATGTCACAACAATACTTAGCCTGGAGAATTTAACTTAGTGTGGGTGGGTATATATATATATATATATATTTTCCTGAAAAGTAACATTTTCAAAGCAGACTCATTCAACACGTTATAGAGACAGAAATAGACCAGAACTCAACAATTATTGTGTGGAATTTTTGGTCTTGGTATATGCTCACTCTTGCCTTCTTGATTGGTTATTTTCTCAATATTTTTAATATTAATTAAAATTATTACGTGGTTGCTCTCTTACCTTTCTTATGTTAGAATTTAAAACTTAAAACAACCCGTTTGCATTATAGGGGTCTGATCATATAGGAGGAAGTGTAAATCTCAACAATACTTGTATATTGTGATGAATTAAAACGATGAACTCGCTTCCTAATTATAACTATGAGTCGACTCCGTATCCCTCTTTTTTGATATAACTATGAACGGCTCTAATCACCCCATATCCCACCCTCTTTTTCACATAAAAAAAAAAAGAAAAAAAATCTACCACTGGGCTGAACAACCGAGTTAGACACAGATTGTTCATAGACAGATAGATAAGCAAGCATGATTGCTAAAAACCAGCTTATTCTCTGGCAAGGACCCACTATTATTATTATTCCAAAAAGAGACTGTGTCACATGTCACTACTACTACTACTACAGCTGCTACTAAATCTTCTAACTGATATAAATGGAGGAGCTCCCAGAATCCCATGGATGATCATTCCCTACCCCTTTGATTATTCATCATTGTGAAGCAAAAATCACTTACACCAAACTTATAAATTCATCATAATACTTTTGGCATATAGGGCTCTCATATAGAGGGTGGAATCTAGAAGCTGGCTTATTCCTTGTTTCTTCTTTTATTTAATTAGGGGATATATACCGCAATCTAGAGAATGTAATTGGTAACTTGGTTTTAAAATTAAGTTGTTCCCAAGGTTTTGATATCCAAGAAGTTATATATGGACGGTGATATGGCGGCCGAAGTGTTTGTTAAGATAAAAAAAGGGGTGTTTTGATAATTTTGTTGGTTCGGTTCTTCATTTCAACTGATTCGTTTGGCAGCCATATCATTTTTCAGGAGATGTTAGAGGTATATATTTCCAGTGGTGGCGTTGCTCCATCAAGCGCTTACGCATTGCAGAAAATACTGTCTTCTTTCAATTCTTAAGAGTTAAATGCTTAGAGAGAAAAGAAAATTTATAGACCATCCGCATTATAATAAGAGGTGTCTACGAATAAAAATTATTTAAAAATAAAGGTATTTTCTTAATAGCGAGATGATCAAGATATACATGCATAATAGGAAAGAATGTTGATGTGTTTAATGGGAAGGGAAAGGGAAGAAGATGACCCCCCCCCCCCCCCCCCCCCCCTTTAATTGGTTCTTTAATTATGCAAATCACGAGTTTAATAAGAGCCGATCGAACCTTATAGATGTTCTTAAGGAGATTCTTAATAGGTATTTTATGTAACAAGTTAGTTTGAGTAACCTGTCAAGTCATCTCTAATTAAGAGAGGTGTATATATAGGTTTCAGGAGCTACGTACAGACATTTCAACATTCCAAATCTCTTGACAACTTACTACTATATATTCTTTACGACTGGAGATTAATTCCTCCTTAACTAGATGGAGAAATGAAAAAAAAAAAAGAAGAAGAAAGAAGCTAGGAACATATCAAAGTAGTTCTAATTAAGGCGGTAAATGTGTTCTTAATTTTTTTTCATTCTAGAAAACATAAAAAGTTGATTGATTTAAGCAGCAAATTATTTGGGTACGGGACAGCATGACAGGTTTGTAGTTAAGGTTTCTCTTCAAAGCGTCAAAATGTTGATCCACATGTTTCGGACTTTTACACAAGCATGAAGCATGAGAATCTCTTTCTGAAATGCAAAAATTCCATTTGGTGTTTCATCGAGATTACAGACTAAATTCTCCATATAATCCTTCTCTGCAAGGATATGTTTCATATCAAGATTACAAAAGAAGAAAGTATATGTAATTAATTAAGCTATAGATTTACATTTAACTTGCCATGGGCGATGTGATGGTGACGATGATGATCGATGATGCTGAATCTCAAGCCATGGACTCAGCTTCACATAATTAATCAAAAACCAGAGGCTGAGATCAGTCACCACCACCACCACCACTGCAAATCTCTTCCGTGTACTCTCTGTAGTTTCCTCAATATATATAATAAATATGTAAATGCTATATGGAAACAGTTTAATTACTTACTGTTGCATGTAAGATATCCTCATTCAGAAGGACAAATCCAGGAATCAACAGCACCTTCATTCCGAGAGAAAACATTTTCCGAACCCTTTTCTGGGTGGAAATGAACTGATGATGATCCAGAGGCCGAGCTGTTGAGCTTGAAGCCGCCATGGCTTTGAAACACACCGAGGTTTGGATTCATATGTCCATGATTATTCAGACCCAGTTCATCAAGAGCTGGAAGAATTGCTGAATTTCCTTGGGATTTTGATCCTAAACCTGGTTCGGATTGAAAAAGAGGCTGGAAGCTGAGAACTGGGTTTTGCATGAGGCCTAGATCAGGTGGAATTAGCTTGTAGCTGCTTGAAGCGAAAGTGGTACTGGAAGGATCGGAATTTGGAATGGCGATAGTGGTGTTGGCATCAACCATTGTAGAGCTAAGCAATGGAGAAGAGGATAGAAAGGGTACTGGTGGTTGAAGTTGGACCTTCTGGGCTGGAGATGATCGGAAAGAATAAAGGGGGCTGCCGAGAAGATCCAGCCGGCGGGAATACGGCGAGGCGGAGAACGGCGGTGCCGGGATGCCGGTGAACTCCTGCACCATTTGCCGGAAATTCGAAGTGTCGGTGGTTAGGACGGTGGTGGGCGCCCGCCGGGATGCTCTGGTCCGCTTCCGGGGGTTCTTGTGCACGTTGGTCTGATCGGACCCCGGCGCCGGTGTCCCTTTTCCGCCTTTTCCGTCGCCTGATGGTGTTGTCTTGGACATGGATGATGAGCTTAGACCTTGAAACCCTAACAGTGACGACGAAGAAGACGACAAGGCGGTGAGATCGCCGAGGTTGATGTAATTGGGATCGGATCTTAGCCCCCTGGACCAAACCAAATTTGGGTCTTCATTGGGTGAATGTGAAAAGGCTCCAAGACTGTCAAACGGCGCCGTGGGAGGCGGTCGCTGGCCGCGGATTGAGACTGAGCCGCCGCCGAAGGAGGAAGAAGGGTTGAAGAAAGACGACGAGACGGTCCCCGGCCGAGAATCGAACTCATCGTCGCCGCCGCTGGAGGACTGCATGCTGCCGGCCGAGCTGTTGCCAGAATCCATTAATCACTCTTTTCTTTTCTTTTCTTTTTTTTGGCAGAAAGTGAGCTGCAAAGCGATGGTGATTGTTGGAAACTTTTGAAAGAGAGGAAAAAGTGGAGAATCTGAGAGCTAGCTAGCAACAAATTTACGATGAGATCACAATATCTTCGAAAACAGCCTTAATTTAGAGCTCTGATCTCTGCAATTAATAATTCACATATATTGGAATCTCCGACAGCTTAGTCTTCCTGTATTTCTCTCTCTTTGTCACTTATCTCTGGAAAAGAAAAGCAAGAAAAAAGCTTTTCCAAACAAGAGATGAAGAAATATTCAGTAACTGCACCAATTAATTAAGAAATAGAGGGAGAGGAGGGTCTGAATTTCTCTGTGTGATCGATGATGATCTGGCGATCGATGGAGAAGAAGAAAAGGAGAGATCGATTGAGTTAAAGAAGAGAGACTATTTATTGAGCTTTAATTGATGGGTGATGAGCTCTAAAAGAGATGCAATCTGATCAAGCTCTCTTTCACCTGATCTCTCAGATATGGACTAATATTCCCGCCCCCCCGAGGTTACTGCAGGGTGGGGTCGCCATTGGAGCGAATTGAAGGACCAAACGCTAGCTAGCTGATTATGGTGGGTGGCAACGGGTCAAACTCGAATAGAGAAGAGAGAGAGAGAAATAGAGAGAGGAGATTGGCAGACGAGCTTCATCATAGAATTAATAATGTGAATGCTAGAAAGCGATATTGGAAAAAAAAAATTCACCTAATATGGTAACTTAATAGTATGGGGGTTAGTAACATTATATTACCGGTTTGGTTTAGAGTGTTGGGTCATATGACCTTGAATTAAGCAATAAAGGGTGACACTTATTACAAAATGTTAAGATACAAGTACACTTTGTATTTCGATAAAAAAAGTCACTAGGAGGTAATCATATTATTGTCGACGATTTAATAATTTATAAATTAATTAAAAAATAAAATTTTGTATTTTTTTAATTTTTTTGAGTAAGTTTCTTGCTAATTTTGCTTTAAAAAGAGAAGAAATAATATTTTTACACAATTTTTCTTTATAAATGTAAAATTAATTTATATATGATTGGGAGGAAAAAAGGAATCTGAAAGGTAAACCTGAGGAGAAGGAAAGGAATAAAGTGCAGGATGATGAGTAGGCAACTTGAATGGGCTGCCAAAAGAGACAAACGAATTTCCGTCAGACGCATGCACCGCCACCTCAACAACCAGCCCCGCCGCAGCCACCGGCCGCTCCGTCGCCTTCTTTTACCATAATTTTGGCTCTCTTGTTCACATAAATCTACACTAATTAAGAGGGGAAAAAATGACACTGTTTTTGTTATATATATTGATGAAAGTGATATTTAATAATTAAAAATACAATCCATATTAATTAACATTTCATCTAAATCTTGTGATTTGAGAAAGAATAATTTTATCTTTAATATTACCTTTTTACTCTTGAAAAAAAATTAAAAGTCTAAAAGTCATATAATAAATTATTTTTTAATCTTCTTTTTGGGAATTTGTTGACAGAAAGATAATATATTTTATTTTAAAAGATACCCTCATATGTAAAACGACACTCTAAACTTAGATTTTAGAACCTGCAAGGGTTGTCTAAACTAGCATTTGTCACGATTTTAAATTTACTTAGTGCAGGTATGACTCTCGTTGATACCTTGTTATTTTGAGATAATTTGGTATAAGTTCGAGTCTTTTGATAAAATCTTACATAACGTGTATAATTGATACAGTATTTCACTTGTGCAGGCACTATTTATTTCTTGTGCTTGTTGTAGGACACCTCGTATTAGGGTGATTTGTATAACCTCGTATTGGGTCTGAAAACTTTATTTTCATATTTTGTCTTTTTATTTTTGTTAATATAAACATAATTTTGAATTAATTCACCTTCTTCACGTGATCATTGAAACGTCTAAATATAATATATTTAAATGGGCTAAACATTTTCCAGATGAAGATATTTTAAAGAAATATGGGGGGATGGATAGATCATAGATTAGTTCAACCAAATCAGCAATAGGAAAAGGGAAGATAATATTGTTCAAATAAATAAATAAATAAATAAATTAGTATCCTTCTAGATAAGAAATTCCTGTTTCTAGATTTATTAATTTTATGGTATTAAATATATATTTTTAATAATAGTAGGAGGAGTATTTGTCACGGCAAAAGCATTAATTTATATATATTCCTTCCTTCTGGCATCGCATGCGGGATGGCCAACCCCACCAATCAAATCACAGCCGTCAGATCCGGATTCTCTCGCCTCCATTCTGATTAATAATAATTCATATTCAAATACATGCGCCCCAACACTAACGTCCGTTCGGTGGCTTTTAGGTCCTTTTTTTTTTTTAATTATTATTTTTGAGTTTAATAATTTTAATATTTAAGATTTATTTAGACTAATAGTAAACTGTCACCTCATCTGTTAGGCACTAAATTTGTGAACCTAATAGGTTAGATTCCTAACAAGATTCTAAGATTTTTTTTTATTATTAAATTTCCTTTTATTGGTCTTTGGATCTTTATTTTATTATTATATTTAAATTAATTTGGCATGAAATCAACCAGGACAATTACTGTATGTTTCAAATTAAAAATATAGAATTTTATTTTAAAAATATGAGATCTAGATATCTATGAATTTTTTTAACTCTATAAACTAACTTTAAATCAGATACATGAATATAACTGATTCCATTAATAAATCAAGCCTAACATCAATAATTAGTGGCATCATTAAGCCAACGAATATATATAATTCTTCTTACTAATCCTTTTTCCCAGTTTAGTACGCAATTTTAAACCTCCTCCTCCTCCTCCCCACCTAGAGTTATAATAGTGATAATAACATTAGCCTTTTTTATATGCATGGTACATCAACCTTTTTAGGTAATTATTATCTTTTTGTTAGTGACATTGAAGTTATGTATAGCTGCCCTTATGGGCATTAATCCAGATTCCTTGGGGTGCCAATGGGATTGGGATTGGAGTTACAAGTGGGTACATATTGTAGGTTATGGGTTACTTTGATAATTGATTCTAGATCCCTTCCCTTTAATTTAATTGTTGGGTCCTTGCATGTGTACATTGTGGGTTGTGATAGATTATGTTATTCCTCAATTTTTTTTCTTAGCTTGATCCTAGCTATATAGCTATATATAGTGGCCACCCTTACCAAAATTATAAACCAATAGGGGTCGACACTTTGTTTCCCTAATGAATAAAGTAAGCCATTATATTAATTATGGCATTATTAGCCTCAATTTAACCATACAACGTAAATTAATGCACTAGAATTTAGTTAATTAATTAAAAAGGCAGAACAATTATTAATTATCATCCTCAATATTGCTTCGTCTCTTTGCACTCTACATAGAATAGAAATACATACATACATATATGCATCGATCAGAGCTTGCCTCTTCATCGCTTCATTGTTTATCTTTCAGATCAGAACCCACCTTCAGAATCGACTTCAGAGGCTTTGGCTCCTCATCCTTCTTTTCGCGTTCCATGGACGGCAGCTTACTGACTGATCTCTTCCTTTTCTTGTCTTTGACTGGATATATTATTCTCTCTGTATTCTCATTGATGCTCACCGTCTTCTTCGGCGGGCCTTTCTGTACTACAGTCACCGGAGATGTATTTTCCGGCCTCTCCTCTTCGTCTTGATCAGTTGGACAGAGTTCTTTTCCATCTTCCTCAAGATCATTACCGGCAGAGCCATGGCCTCCGGAATGCCCTCCACGAACTGCCTCCGACTGGTCATGATTTTGATAGGCCGGGGGCCCCAAAGTCACCTGCTTTGTAGCCTGTTCTTCTAGGTTACCGATGATGGAGTTGACGACCCAGCAACAGGCGGCCAAGCCGTGGAGGAAAACGCTGCCGAAGATCACGGCCTTGGAGGCTAGTTCTGCAAATTTGTTGATGATGAAATGAACGAAGCCACGAGAGTTGAGTTGTGTCTCTCTTTGATCCATTAATTAATTCTGTGTTTGCCTTCCACTGGAGAAGGCTACACTATGGAATGAAATTGCCTGAGAAAAGTACCGTCCAAGAAGAGATCGAATTAAATGGAAAGGGATATGTAATTGCAAGTTTGAAGCCATTCTTTGCTTTTCTTTGAAGAAAGCCAAACACTTACCCCCAAGGAACCTTTTCTTCTTTACCAACTTTTGTTAGAAGATAAATACTTAGAACAGTAAAATTAATATGATAAAGAGGTTATCAGTTCGAACTTTCTCCACATTTACAATTAGATCTTATGAAGAAGCCAAAAACAAAAACAAAAAAATAGCATAGGTATTCTATTATTATGGAATCTACACTTGATATTCTATATGCCTAAAATTTTTTGATCGAACTTCGGTTAAGTTTGTGAGTGACCTTGGCTCTATTCGGTGGCATGGCCAGCCCATTTGGGTCTTCATTTTCAGAAACCAAAACAAAAAAGAGGCCCACCAACTGAGATTTTTTTTTGTTTCAAAAGTAGAAGTTGACCAAAAAAGAAAAGAAATAGAGATTGTTTTTATTAATTGCAAACATAAATGTGGTATTATTTGCCAAAAATCTCTATTAAGATAGGTTTTCGGATTGAAAGATTAATATTACTTGATTGAGGAGAGTGAGAAGCCCATCACTACTCGATTTACAATATATTCGTATTTTTCTCAAGTTCTTTTAATAATGTTCATACTCGATACGTCTCAAACTATTTGTTTCTACAAGAAAGAAGGGTGAGCTCTTGTCTCTACAAATTCTTCTGACATTCAAAGTAGTTATTATGTTTGGGAATGAGACAGTAGTCATACAATAAAGATATGGTAAGTAAATCTTTTGAGTACAATTCGTGTAGTAAGGCTAGTTAAGATGAGACTATATAGACGGACGGATGTGCTTATTTGGACGGTCAGATGGACAAGTTATGGGCCCCAGCTTGGGCCCTAGCCCTTCTTAAGGACCACTGGCCTCTTTGTTGCGGGCTTGGAGGTAGGCCTTAGCCCGTTTGGGCCTTCTCTTTACTTAATTTTTACAAGATAAAAAGAAATCGCTTATGTTGTCGGTATTATTTATTTGTATCTATAGGTTAAGGTCGAGCTGATGAGCTTTGTGATCTAGTCAGCAATTCTCTGCTTCAGTCAACTCCACTTGTCAATTGGTGCCACGTCATCGTTGACCTAGAATACAGAATAGAGTGGCTCTAAATAATGTTGGGTCACCTGGGTGTGGTATTTTTCATTTTCTTTCTAAACAATTGATATATTTTTTTTTTCAAAAATAATACCACTTGTAAAAAGAAAACCCCAAATAATATTAAATCCAACATAATTCTTAGAAAAATTATTTTATCTTAATGTCAAACTATTGGCTAAAATATTATTTTAATCCTAACATCTACTAGATTTAACTTTGAGTAACAACTAGAGTTTCAAGTAGCTATCTTTCTTTTGTCGATTCAAAAAATTGTTCTTTGGATGAAACGTTAGTTCAATTACATTTTAATGATTTGTCACTAAACATGTATGATTAATATTCAAGGAGATGTGACTTTTCAAAACCCAAATAGAATTATGGTATTTAATGGAAGAACCCATATGAATTCTTCAAATTTAGTCGTTGAAACCATCATTGTCACTGCAAGAGAAGGACAAAGTGAGTTTTGTCTAAACTCATGACTAGAGATCATTACACTCAAGAAAAACGAAATTTAGTGAAGGACATTTTTGTCGCTATTTTACTATGGAATAGCGATGGATTAAAAAAAAAAAATTCGAGAATTAGCAAAGGATTTTAGCGATGGAAAAAAATTTCGTCGCTAATTATTTTTTTAGCGACGGAAAAAATAATCCGTTGTGAATTTTAGTGACGGAAATAATTTTTCGTCGCTAAATTTTAATAATAATAAAAAAACAAACAAAAATATATATATAGACGGAATTTATTTTTGTCACTAATTTTAGTAATGAAAAATAAATTTTATCGCAAAATTTAAAAATAAAAAATTAATTTTAATAATTAAAATAAAATTTTAAATGTAAATTTTTTATTATTAAAATTTAGCGTCGAAAATAGATTTTTGTCCCTAAATTTTATAATAAAAAATTTAAAATTTAAAATAATTTAAATAACAAAAAAATAAAAAAATTAAAGTTAGCGACGGATTGTCCAAATCCTTGCTTTAATTTTTAATTTTTTTATTTAATTAATTTATAAATATTTAAATTTGAGATGAATATTTAAATATATAAATATTTAAATTTTATAAAAAATTAAATATACATTTAAACATAAGATGAATATAAAAAAATAATTTATAAAATTTAAATAAATATATTAATATTAAAAATTAAAATATTGTTAAATTCTAACTATATCAATTAATATATTTCATGTGTATAAAATAAAAAATATATTAAATGTATAATAATTAATTATTTGTAATAGTTATTAAATGTGTACAAAATGTAAACAAACACTACATTTGAAAAATAAATAAAAAGTTTAAAAATCATAATATTATTGAAATTTTCTTTATTTTAAATTTTAGAAATTATAAAAATGAAACAATATTGAGGGATTATATTATATAAAAAGGTGTCTAGGAGCTATTTGTCAATCTCTTTTTTTTATAAATAGGAGAATTTTTTGTTAAACTAAAAAATTTAAAAATCATAATATATGGATGACATTGTGTCTTATACTTATAACAATATCATATGTCACTATCTAATATATAGACATTGTAATACAATTAAATGTACAATTAAGTCATTAATAATAAATAACTAGAGAAGTGAAATGTGTTGATCAGGATAACAGAGTATCAAGATAAGTCCGGAATGATTTTCAGACGAAGATATGAAATGATTTTCTCTCTTAAGAGTTATACTATAAAAAAAACTATAGGGGTTAATTTTTATTTTTAAAGTTTAAGTGTTATGTATAAAATATTAATGTTAACCAAGAAAAAAATAAATATATCTCTTTATTATTTGTGCTCTTTAATTTTGTCTCTGAGTTATAAATGAAATTCAGCAATTTGAAATTTGTTTAGTATAATTTTTATTTATAGAAAAAAAAATAAACTCACACACTAAAAAAAATATATTTAGTATTTTATTATAAAAAAATAAAATAACAGGACGAGAGGCCTTTTTCAATTTAGATAAAATTGTTATTAATTTTATAAATTCGATCTTAATTATCAAAATTAAAAAGATTAGATAAAATCTTCACAACTCAAAAATTTTAATTTTTTTTGGGTGCTAAAAGCCGTTATATATGTATCTGTATATATACATACCCAAGAGAGGAAAGCCTGTGAAGGTTGTAGATGCATGGGATGAGCGGGGAATGTCCACTCCATCGGTGGCGGGGATGGATGATCCCAATGCCAAGCAAAAACCGATGATGATGATTGAATGATGGTGAAGAGAGAGTATATGTTGATGAGTTCGAACTCCAAAGATCGATATGGATCGCATTGGATCACGTGACACCACCTGACTGTAGGCTTACCTTTACGCATTCCGCACGTGCGACGCCTAATGCTGTCATCCTTACCCGCCAAGCAGCTTGTGTCCGTGTCCATGTTTCATATTTGCCCTTCTTTTGAGATCTCTACGTAAAGAATAAGCTGCTTCTCCTTGAATATATATCTATTTGCAACTTCCGATTCAAGAAAATTTCAGTCCCCCACCCCTGCCTTTATGGGAAATTGCATTCTAACCAAATAATAATAATAATAATATCAGCTTAAGTTATAATTGTATTTAAATTTATTTATTGCGCAAATCTACCTAATATAAACTAAACTTGAATTAAGTCACTTGGTTCGTCTAACACTCTTAAGCGTGTTTAAGGATAAATGAACAAATAACACTATCATCGATAAATTATTAAAGAGTTTTCATAATGATTTTAAAAATCTTTGCATTCAGCATAAACGAGATTTCTATCAATTCAACAAAATGTAATATCAATTCGACTAAATATAGTTTCTTAGATGGAGTAAGGATCGATGAGGAGATCTATTGGCGTTCATTTAACATTTTTTTAAAAATAAAAATTAAAACAAATAAAATAATTAATCATTGTAAAGAGATAACCATCACATTATATTATTTGAACAACATAAAACACAAATATAATACAATGATGATATCTTTTTCATTTCTAACACTAGGTCCATAGGAATTATTTTCTTCTTTGCCTCCTAGTAGAAATGGCACAATATAGGCACCATTTTATTTTATCTATAATTTTGAAAGTGACAATGTTATACAATAATTTTTCGTGGAATAAATATCATCTTAATTTTGTGATTTGAGTTATTTTATAAATACTCATTGTAATTTATTTTTAGTTTTCGGATCTCTAGCAATGTATATTTTCCTTAAAACAAGCCCTTCCATATTAGTTAAAAATATTTTTATGTTTTAATTTACTCAAAATTATAAATCATAAAAACCAAGATAGTAAAAGTAAACGACACATAACGTTTATAAAAACAATCAAAATCACAAGAATTTTAGGTTGATTTTGTCTTAATATTTATGTAAAATGATATAATTATTAATAATTAAATAGTAAAAGTACCCATCAAAATTGAATGATATCACAAAAAAATATTTTATATATAAAAATTTAATTGTTTAGACTTAAAAATTCGGCTGACCTAAGTTGTATTAATGAGTGGTAACTGTCACGTGAGCCGTGGCATTGGTTGGAATCAGGTCTTCCTTCTAAGATTGCGGCCTCTGTTTCCCTTTTGTTGGGAACACTACTGAAAATGAAAAAAAGAATTAAAAAAGTACATCCCATTTATGGTGATTGGAATAATTCAGAAATATCACCTTATAAAATTTAATATATATTTATTAGACTTCTGATATATATATATATTTAAATTTTATATTTAAAACAGAAAAAAAAAAAAAAGTTTGGATTGCTCGGCCAAACATAGTCTAATTCAGTCAAGGGTCAGTCCAAACTAAACGAACATCCTTAATGCTGCCGACAAGACTACATTATATCAACTTTCTAGTTACCTTTCTAGTTAATATACTTAGTTTTAAACCATATGAATCTTAAATTTAGTGATTAGGGGCTGTTTGGCGGAAGGAATGGATCCTAATTTGAGTGGAGCAAAAAGGAGAAGAGGGGAATAGGGGATTATTACACAGTAGCAGCTACCTTCCACAGTCGTAAACTTTTGACTACTTTTACGATAAAGCTTTTTGTGTATTTGGATGAGAGAAACGTGCTTTTATTATGGGGATTAATTAGTTTATCCACCAACTTAATTTGTCTCCTGAAAATAACAAAAGATTTAATTTCTTCAGTTTGTGTCGGCAAACAGGACGTACTGCTGCTGCCCAAGTAATCCAGATACCCCCAAAAAAACATACTCCCGCTTTGTAATGTTATATACTTCAGGTGGTGGTCCAATACTTGAAAATTTACTTGGTGAGAGGACATCTCTTACAAGTTGGTTCGATATTTTTAACTCTTAATGTTACCTTTTGTTAAGAGTTTGTTTGGTCTTTCCTCATTGTCTATTAACTACTTTAAAGGTGTAATGAGGTGAATAATGCCGCTCATAACATCTAATGAGGGCACGACTCGACTTTTTGTATATTTCAAGATTCTATATCTTTTGAATTTTAAAAATGATTCTCAATTTTGGTGTCTAACACAGATAGGTGGGACGTGATGCGATGCAAGTTGAAGTAAAGCCACTAATTTCCTAATTCTACTTAGTTTTAAAAGAAATATAATTAAAAAAGTCTTAATTGTACAATTATTTCAACTAAAAAGATAAATATATCAAGTATCGAGTCAAAGGTATTTAGAAAGGAAAGCAACTCAATCTAGCTAACATGATCGGTTTATTAACCAATTTGAATGAAATAAAAAAAATGACTAGAGAGTTTTAAGAAAAAAAAATTATTAGTTAAACTTGATCCTTCAAAGTCCAAACTAATACAACTGTGGTCGACTCTTTAATCAATGAGATTGATTGCACTCATCCTCACATAGGGGCGGATTTGGGAAAAAGTTGACCCCTAAATTTGTAGGTCGTGGCAGTTCCACTTCTCTCAAATGAGCCAAATTCGTAGGGTAGATTTAGGGGTAAATCTGGGGAGGGCTAGGGCCCTCTGCCCCCATCCTCACATAAATCAAGTTAGGCTAGTCCATCATTTTCAACCATTATGGGTGAGAATTACTTGCCGTACCACAAGCCATTCTAATTCTAATTCTAATTCTAATTCTTCAACAAGTGAAAAGAATAGTTTCATGAACATTTAATTTTGCCCATTTTCTATCAAGTGATGTTGGTGTTTTTATCTTGTGGGGCTGTAATCT
The DNA here is from genome assembly GCF_014633365.1 of Diospyros lotus. NCBI lineage: Eukaryota > Viridiplantae > Streptophyta > Magnoliopsida > Ericales > Ebenaceae > Diospyros > Diospyros lotus. The sequence goes on from NC_068345.1 coordinate 2,785,140, forward strand.
TGGTCCGAATTTTGGGGGATCAAAATCATTATCGTTGCCCAATTGGTTGGGAAGCATTTAGTGAGTTGCAAGGGTGCCGTCCGAAGCCGGCCAACCTGATTTGTTTCGGGACAGTGAGTTGTCGAGCCTCAGCTCAGCCGGGCGGCACCGACGGACGATTAATGAAACCCAAAATCATATATTCTTTCAAAACGAGGAGTTGCTTCATAACACACATACATCTGGCTGCTCCAAATTGAATTCATCTCCAAAAGACAGACGGTTCTATTAGTTCTGTAAATAGTCAAAAACGAAAATTACGGGAAAATAAAGCCAAACTAACTGGCAAATAACACAATTATTAAGTAAGTAGCAAATAATTTCTGCAAACGCTTTCCCTCTCTTTTTCTAGATTTAATTGCTTGAATGTTCTTTATGATTTGACTCTAATACTATCTCCAAGTGCCCAAATAAATAAAATAAAAAGTTGCTTCCTTGGCTGCCACTCCACAGAAGCCCTCAAATGTATAAATTCAGATCTCCTAGACCAACTATTGTAGATCCTTCCTGTCCAAGCCATCCCCCTATTTTTCTCTCTCTTTCTTTGTTTCTTTCTTTCATTCGTTGAATCGGGCGTTTCAGAAACCTCAGCAATGGCTATGGCTATGGCTTCTTAGAAAAGCTTTCAGATTCGTCAGTCTCGTTTGAAATTTGAGGGATAAGGAGAAGGGTCTCTCTTTCATGGCTGAAACAATGAAGTTCCAGGCGGAGGGCGAAATGGGTTGCGGTTTCATGACCTCAATTTTCCACCGCCGCGGCCTCTGGCAGAAGAAATCATCCCGCCAGCCACTTCCGGCGAGCAGCAGCGCCGATAAGTTTCCAGCCAAGCTTCCGCCTCAGAAGAAGCCCGTCTCCTGCGTTTCGAAGGCGAGCCGGCGGCCTTCAGATTCCACCAGAAGCTCAACATCGTCTTCCAACAGTTCCGGGCCAAAGAAGCCTTCCCAAACCCCGGACATGGCGGAATGCAGGAGGACAAAAAGCGAGCCCAGTCCGAACATCTCCGGCCACCGGCCTTCCGACGAAAGAAACACGCTTCTCGGAGCTTCTTCTGGCAACATAATGCTGCCCGGCCATTTGGGCAATCTCAAGCAGCAGCGGATCAAAAAGGTTCCATTAACTAAGACTCTCGCTCTCAGGCATCTGACTTTTGATTCCAAGTCTGTTCAAGAATTCGGCCATGGCAACATTGTCAAAAGCCCACATCTGAGGAACAAGCTAGATTCTGAAATGCTAAAATCCATAGGGAATGAGAAATACGATCAAGGCAAATTTGAAGAGGCCTTGGCCTTGTATAATCGAGCAATTTCTCTCGATTCGAATAAAGCATCGTATCACAGCAACAAAGCCGCCGCTTTGATTGGCCTAGGCCGCTTGGTAGAAGCCGTGTTTGCTTGCCGAGAGGCCGTTCGGATCGAGCCTTCCTATCGCCGAGCTCATCGTCGGCTTGCGACGCTGTATCTCAGGTACATAATTTAATGAACCGCGTTAAGATTAGAACCCGATCAAATTTGAATTCGGTTCATCCATCTTCCATATTCTCTTGAATTCAACTCTTAATTGCGCACTTATATCATTATCTCGATAACTCTGAGCGAGAGTCATACAATTCATTCAAAGTAAAACAAAATTCATTGTAGATTAGGTGAAGCAGAGAGAGCTCTGCAACACCATGGGAAGGCGGGGTTCGAGGCCGGCAGCGACGAAATTGCCGCTGCTCGATCGGTGAACACAGAGCTTGCCGTCTCCCGCAAGGCTATGGAGCTGAGAGATTGGAAAACACTGCTCAAATCAAGCTCTTCAGCCATATCCACCGGCGCCGATTCGGCTCCACAGGTCAACAATTCTGCATTAATTTCCACGTTAATTAGCTTTGGAAGTTACATTTTGTTAACTTTCATGTTTATTAATGAAGATCTACGCAATGCGAGCCGATGCGTTGTTGAAGCTCCACAGGCACGAAGAGGCTTACGAAACGTTTCGAAGAGGAATGCGCTTTGAGATCGAGCCATGTTCTCGGCTCTTTGGCTCGGCCTGCAGCGCTTATATGCTGGCTACTCGAGCTCAGGTCTACGCCGCCGCGGGCAGGTTTGAGGGGGCTCTGGCCGATGCTCGGCAGGCGGCTCGTCTGGATTCCAGCAGCGAGATGAAGGCGATGGCCAGGAGGATTAAGGCTGTGGCGTCTGCTCGTTCGATCGGCAACACGCTTTTCCGGGCAGCTAAATTCTCGGCGGCCTCTGTTGCATATTCTGAAGGGCTTGAGCTCGAGCCATACAACTCGATCTTGCTCTGCAACAGAGCGGCTTGTCGGGTTAAGCTGGGCCAGTTCGAGAAAGGCGCGGAAGACTGCGTGTCGGCTCTCAATGTGTGGCCTTCCTATAACAAGGCCAGGCTGCGCCGGGCCAACTGCTATGCCAAGGTGATCCCTCTCTGCAACTGTGTTTCCCAAATTCTGGAACCCTTTTTTTTTAAAAAAAATTGGATCGTGCACATCACACAGTACTGTCTCGATACTGTCTTTGTACGTAAAAAATTAAAAATCATTGCCATCGTCACAACTCCAGTCCCGTGGTCTTGTACATTTCAATGATTCTGATTATTTTAATAATCAAACTACGTTATTATCTGAGGCCGTAACTTTAATCTAACAAATTCGTTACCGTTTGCAATTAGTGTTGATATTTTTTGGGTTGTTTGGTTAGTTGGAAAGGTGGGAAGCTGCAATTCAAGATTACGAGATGGTGATGCGAGAAATGCCGGCAGACGAGGAGGTGGGAAAGGCCTTGCTCGACGCTCAAGCTCAGCTCAAGAAGCAACAATGGCGGATACACCCGCAAGATGAATCCCCGTCGACGACCCTGCAAATCAAAGCGCCGGAAAAATGAAACGACGGACGATGGACGCCGAGCCAACCGGGGGATGATGTTGGCCACGTGGATAGGCTCGAGTCATTAAAAAATTATCGTGTTTTAAAGTCATCACATCTATTAATAGTAAAAGTAATTTTTGTTTTCGTAAATTTACCTTTGAACACTGAGATTTGCTTGCTCAAGGCTATGGTGGCTTTAGGACCAAATAAATAATCCGTCGGCAGGGCGGCTGTATAGTGCTTTAAGCATGGCTTGGCCGATGAAGAACGGCGAACTGGGCAGTGGCAGTGGATTGCTTTGTGTGGATCATCATTATGAAAGAAGTCTGATGAATTGCTAGAAGATTCTCTTCCCTGTTTTCTTTTATTTTTTATTTAAATTATTGCTAGGCGATTCCTATTTCCCTTCTCTCTCCTTTCTCATGATTTTCTTTGAGAGAGTCATATTCTTGCGAAATATTTAAATAAAAGATAGGGTTGTGATATTTTGGAAATTAAAGCTATTGTTAAGGTAATGTGTGACACTTTGCACTTATTGACATAATTTGTGATATTTTGGAAATTAATTAATAAAATCAAAACATGCATCAACTTTGTAATAAATTATGGTAATCCCTCTGATATAATTTATAGAAATAGAAGATATAATTTTTTGAATTTGTGACTTATGAATTCACCTTGTGGAAGCCCAAAAATACCCAAATTCTGGTGAAATTGTGAGATGTCATTTGTTGCATTTTGGTGAAACATAAAGTTTGATGATAAAACCCCCTTGTGCTAGCAGGGATAGTCTACCACATATGTTCAAGAGCTCAAATTACTTTAAAATTAAAAAATTAAATTTGTCTTTATATAATTATCAATAATTTACCTATATTCATGAAATCAAAGTTTGGATTTTGACATGTGACTCACCTACAAATTTATCTAGTTCAAAATGTAAAGACTATAGGTTTTCAAAAAAATGGGATGATCTCGATCGAACGTTGTGTTTTTTACGTTAAAAGATAAAAATTTGATGATAAGTCCAATTTATCCCTGGCCATATCTATAGATAACCAAATAATTTGAGTCTTTAACCATTCCAACCCAACCCTCTCCCAAATGCTCATTTCGTTCCTTTGTAAGGTGGCACGAAAAAGTCATTAACTTAATGTTAATTAATCAACGAGTCTTTATTAATTCTTATTTTAACCCTTTGTGTCTTTTGTTTTTTTGAAAGAAAAGTGGCCCTTCTGTACAGAGTTAGTAAACAGAAGCATGATTACATCAGAACTTGGAGGGTTAAAATCAAGTGGTTAGAGTGACAGACAAGAAAGCATAATCATCAAGCATCATTGCCAGAATCAAAGGCTTTTCCCAATTGCCCCCAACGTCCACCAAATGGGAGAGAGACAGCCACAATTACAAAGCAGGGAACAGAGAGAGAGAGAGAGAGCACATTAACATGAAGGGTTATGTTAATTAAATAATTTGCATGTCCTAATAATTAACATTTGCAGTAGAATTAATGGGTCATGGATGTTGCTCAAATTCTCGCACAACTTGAATGTCTTTCCCTCTCCTTTGGCCTTTTTAGATTACTCTAAATAAGAATCTCATAAAATTAATCAAACTGACGTACAATTCTAAGTTAAGAGATATCTCGAATTTCTTAAAAAATATTAAAAAGATATACTCATGATTCAAGGTTTTGTAAAATATAAAAAGAAACCCAAACAAAAAGAGTAAAAAAATACATTGACGAGAGATCTTCAAGAAAATTACTTGCAGAGTCCAACTAAGAAAAATTTCTCTAAGGATTTATCAGGCTTTTTACGAAAGAGTTCACATTTATTATGCAAACTCTTTAAGTACTCACCAAAAAAATAACTAAGAATGCGTAAATATACTTATAATTCAAATTATTAATTTATATAAGATTTCTCTCATGATCGAGGGTGGCACGAGTAATTTTTTTACATTTTATATTCTTTTGATTATGTATATTAGAGGGATAGTTTGTATCATACACGTGAAAAGAACAAAAAAAATTATAAATAAAAATGATTGAATAGTGTTGGACGATGGTTTTTAAAATTTTAATTTTATTAGACAAAATCTTATGTTAAAATTATATCATGGTAACTCTCGAAATATAATATAATTAGGCTATCATTCATTGTGATGATATGAAGTATTGTTTGTTGACTGTAATGCTTCTTAATTATAATATAGTTCTGATGGAAGTGACATATAATTATAATTAAGCTCTTTGGTAGGCCAACAATTTTAAGCTTTCATTTCATTCTAACTATAGTTCTCATCATAATGGGGCATGTTTGTTTGTTCGTTTTAATTTTTAAAAGTTTTTAAGATTTTTTCAAAAATTGAATAAATAATAATAATAATGAGTAGGGCCCATATTTTAGAATTCAATCATAGGTTTGACTTTTGAGAAGATAAAAGAAGAAAAAAGAAAATAATGTATATATTTCCATCAATATGTACAAATAAAAGCTTTATTATTTATATAACATCAAAGCAAAAGAAGAATTAATCTTTTATATGGATTGACAAGCTGTACACCTTAGCTTACACATTTGCCCCTCATAGCACAACAATCAACCAAAGCCATTAATTAATACAAGTGAAAAGATCAAAATAACAGTGAAAATTGAAATACTATGGTATAGATGAACCATCCCAAAAAAAAAACAAAGGCAAAAGAGATCACCTTCATCATCATTTCTGAATCATCTCTTGCAACTTTGACTCCTCGATAATGGATCTTTGAGACCACCAAGAATCCATGTTTCCTTGGCAATATCAGATGAAAATCTGTAGAAATCAGTGTCACATCTCATCACCGTTGCCAAGCTCTTGTTTCTCTTCTCTTCCTCCATTCCCAACTTTGCTCTGCTTTCTTGTTCCTCAGCTCTCTTTCCTTCTTCTTCTTCGTCGTCGTCTTCATCATCATCATCATCTTCTTCTTCTTCTTCTTCCTCATTCTCTGTCTCTTCTACTAACCTGCTTTTAGCAGGAGCAGACCTACAACGCATGAGTAATAGGGCGTTCGGCGGCGGAACACATGTCGGAACAGGGTCTTTATCTGTCAAAAGAAGTACACGGGATTCAGAACAATGTACTTTGTGATGCCTTCAATGACATCGATATACAACTACAAGAATAATAATAATATTTAGGCCGATCGAGATGGTGAATTGCCCAATCTGATCTTCTTGTCATCCTCGCCACGCCCCACCCCACCACACCATTTCGTCTATCATTATATATAGCTACTAATTATAAGAAGAATTATATAATTAATAACTCTATAAAAGAGGTAAAAGCAAACCTAATCGTTTCCTTGATTTGCTTGGCTCTTTAGTCGCTTCTCTGGCAATCCTACTGGTTTGATCTTCTTGCAGAACCATGAACCATTTCGAGAAGATGGTTCTCGAGGTTTCGCCGTCGTCGCCTCCTTCCAAGCCGGTGTCCTTTTCCCGGAAACCATCGTCTTCATCATCGTCGACGTCGTCGGAATCGACTTCCGAGCTCGGGACCGCGCCGAAGCATCGGAAATCAAGCTTGATTCTGCGCAAGCAAGCCAAGAAGTGCATCACGTCCTTCTTGAATCCGAGAGCGTCGACCCAATTGGCCCTCTTCTTGTGTTTCCTCTCGTTGTGAAGTTTTTCTATCTCTTCCATGACCGACTGCCACGTCTTGCACTGGCCGGCTTTGTGCCGGACTTTGATCTGCCCGGCGCAGGTGACCTTGGGCGACGTCGGCTCGGCGATCTCCGAGCCCATTGCCTTGGTTTTGGCGGCCCACAACAGCGGGCTGGCTTGGCCCACTCCGAACCTGCTGCCGGACTTCTTGCCATGGTGGTGGTGGTGGTGGTGGCGCTTGGCGGTTTCCGGCGGCCGCGCAGGGCTGCAGATGGGCTTGGGGAGAAGTTTCAAATGGGCCCTGGAAGGAAAGCAGACCAAGAGATCGGCTGAAGGAGGAGGAGGAGCTTGAGCTTTGCTGCTATCTCTGGCTTTCATGTTTAAGATCTTGAGAGTACAGCCGACGAATGGTGGGTGAATTTGAGGGGGGCTTTGGAGAGTGTTAAGCTTTGGCCTTTTAAAAGGAACAATAGAGAGAGTCTGTTGACAGCTTTGCCTTTGCTCTGCTGCAACTTTGTTAATCCTTTCTTTACTGTCTGGTGGGTTTCAATTTTCCAGCCCTCCTTTTTGCTGGCTGTGGAATGGGGGTGTCTTTGCTTTTCATTTTTCTTTGCCAGACCCGATTAAATTAAAGCGAGAAAGAGTGGGAAAGTGCGGGAAAGTGTGGGAAAGTTGATACCCACGAGCATTGTTTCATGATCCAATGATATCCTCAACTGGTGAGCCCATGCCAGTTCCCCCCTTGCCCCAGGACTCATCCCCACAACCACCACCAAACTGCTCACCTCCCTCTCTCAATGAGATTCCCATATTAGTTCTATAAAGAAACCAAATATTATTAACTACAGGGATAACAACTCCCAACATATAGACGGACATAACTCAAGAATTCGATCCACCTTATAATCTCTAATAGCCACAACACTAGTAAATGTTAAAAGTGGCCATTGTTAAAAATGAATAATATAAAATTATATTAAGATAAGATTTGAATATTTTTTGTATTAAAATATGAAATGTGTGGAAAATATTTTAATTTTTTTAACAAATATAATAAAAAGTACGTACTTTTATTAAAAATATTTTCTATATTCTATTTTTTTCCATTCTTAATAAACACTTCCTAATAGAAGAATAAGATAAAAGGATGATTTGTGGGTAGTGGTGCAATTGAGAATGCTACCCTACCCAGCCATCCACTAGAGCTCGCGTTAAGATTAGACTTCGGCTTTGCTTTTGCTTTGGGGGCCTTTTGCTAGCTAGAAGAGGAGTTTGTGGTGCTTCCTTTCTCTCTATCTGTCCCTCTTTGTCATATTATAATAGTATTTGCACGTGGAATTGTTACATTTTTGTGTGTTTTTTTATCTATCGAATATCGATCATACAAAGTGTAATGACGCAAAATAACAAACCCTACATAAATACACACTTCAATCAACCTCTTGCTGCCAACAAGTCCCTTTTTTTCTCTTTTGATTGCAGTGTTCAACCACTGTCGTTGCAGATTGCAGAGAATCATATATAGTTGCTACAACAATAACGTAAAAATAGCCAAAAATGAAAATGAAAAGGATGTGTTCAGTGTGACGTTAACTTTTGTGGATTGCATGACTATGGCTCTCTAGTAAGCAGAACTGACGCAATGAATTTGGGAGTTTTAAGTGAAAAAATTTATCGAGGCTTCCTCGAGAATATTATTTTTTTTATAAAAAAAATAAATAATACATCGTTTTACACAAATATTTCCTTTCTTTCTTAAAGTAATTTTCACAAAGAGTATAGACATACACTAATATACTAAAATCAGTTAATCAAATAACCAAAATAAAAGATATCAAATCACTACTTCACAAGTTCACAACAAATCAAAGTAAAAAAAATACTCACACAAGAACACTTAGAAAGTCTAAAAAACAACAAACTGAGAAGTTAAAGTTGAAGAAGAAATTTGCTGTCGCAGCGACGACACCGACGACAGATGTGACCTTCAAAGTAGCGGCGCCACTGTCTGGTGCCTCGACCAAGGCCCAAGAATGTGTCTGTGACTGCAGACTCATCGATGGGAGAGGTTGCTTCGCTGCCAGCTAGTACAAGGATAGCCAGCCCAATAGTCACAATAATATAACATAAATCACATATGGTAGATGTTGAAGTGAAGTCTGAAAGCTGAAGCAAGTAGTGAGTGTGTTGTGTGCAGTGACTATCGAAGCGCGCGCATGAGAGAGAAAATGGGAAAAGAGGAAAAAATTAGGAAGGGAAAGGAAGGGAAAGTGGGTTTTATGGGATTATGAGAATTAAGATTTGGGAATAACAATAATGGTAAAAAAATGGGAAATGGGGAAGGAAAGATAAAAAAGTTTATTATTAAAAAATAAAAAATATATATTATAAATTTTTAAAATTAGGGAACTTCTAATTTTGGGACCCTTATGCCCTCGCATATATGGCTTTACTATTGAGCCGACACTACTACTAACGACCCATTTGTTCTTGAGTTGAGTCGAGTTGAATTTAATGTATTGAGGTGCGCTAAAATGAGTTTGATTATAAAATAAGTATTTAGTAAATTAGCTAAGTCATGTTGAGTTTAAAAAAGTTTTAAGTATTTGGTAAATATTTAAATTAATGTGAGAAAAGATAACAAAATGATTGAAAAAACGTAAGATAATTATGATTATTATATATATATATATAAAGGATATAAAAAGAAATAAAATTTGAGTGGATTATTTTATGAGGACAAAATTAAGCTTTGAAAAATGTTTGGTTTTTTTGTGTTCAAGAGTCTTGAACTTAATAGTAAAGATTTGGGATTAGTAGAAGTTTGGGTAAATCGAACTAATCGAATTAAACTGACAAGTTTGATTAGTTCGGTTCTATTTTTTTATAGAAAACAGTTTGGTTTAGTTATATTTTATTCTAAAAATCAATTATTCGTTTCAATTTGATTATTTTGATATAAATAATTAAAAAATCAAACCAAACCATGTACCCCCAAACCAAACCGAACAGGCTACCCCCCCCCACCAAACGCGAGCACGGCACCCGAATCCCAATAAGAGATAACCTTTTAGCCCTTCTTGTAGGCAACCCCGCCCGGATATCCCAACCGCCCGGTCTATCCGAACGAGAGCGCCTACATGAGAGAAGAGAAACAAACACAAGACAAAAATACCCTGGCATGCATACATACGAAAAATACAACAGCGGAAGCAAAATAATATACATGCACGCCTACAAGTACCCTGCTGGAACAGCAGTCAAGGAGTATATAAAAATATACAGATACCTGTGCCAACGATAAAAGATACAAGGAACAACCGGGCACAGTAAAAAATGAGAGTCAAAACTCTTAACAAAACATCAGAGAAAACGGGGGGCAGCTAACTGTACACCCTACCGACACGGCTGGCTGCTAGGTGGCACGATCCTCGCCCTCGACTTTAGCCTTACCTTTACCTGGAATGATGGAAAGCAAGGTGAGTCGCAAGACTCAGCAAGTTTATATAATAAGGAAGGCTGTAAACGAAACAGAAGAGAATATCACCCCAAATATAAACCCACATGTACACACAAGTCATGTGACGCAACAACGCAACAGTGCCGCATAATAAAACATATACCGGTCCTTGGGGCCCACATAAGACACCTGGCACCCAAGTCCCATACTAACATGCCGCTGCCCTGAAAGGCAACATAAATCACCACAAACCTGTGCGCACTGTCCCGGGTCGGTACTCCCGTCACCCGTATCCCTGCCGGTACTCCCGACAGCCGAGCCAAAGGCTCCCTCGGAACGGTACTCCCGTCCGAGAACTAATAACTACCAGTAACCATGCAATGCATATAAAATGCAAGGCGTAATGAGCACCAACGTGATACAAGGCGCCCATACATCCAGGCATCAAGCCATGCTCCGCCCACGTAGTAAATCACACGCGATGCATATGCCCGTGCTGGATGCAACCTGACCAATCTAAAATGTCCGTGATCAAGCATAACCAAATCGTGATAATCCCATCATGCAGCCCGAACCCATGTGCATACCAAACCATGCAACAAAAATGAAATAATCAGGCATGCTATAATCACATAACGGTAGAGTATGTCAGCAGTGCCTGACACCGGTCAGCGGTTAGTGACCAGGAGAGACCATCTGACGGCCTAAAATAGACCATACAACAGTCTCACCGTCACCGAACGGCTAACCTTTGCCCCCACTGCCCAACCGCTCTAGCCAATAAATAACCGAAAATCCATAATAATACCCGACAGCTAAGAACCTAGCCCCGGGTGAGTACAACATCATTCCCATAGGATTGGGGGTGATACAAATCCCCGTAGGCAACCAACGATTAATACCCTCGAAACCAGGTTAATAAATTAAATTATTAAACACACCGTTTAAATTCCATAATTTATTAACAGCCAAATCTAACGAAGGGAGGCCAAATAAATTGACATCGAAAGAATCGACAATGAGGGTATATAGAACTTGCCTTTCCGGAGATAACCTTAGGCTCAATTTGACAAAACACGGTCAACGTTATACCAACTGCAATATTTCATTTATAGACAAAACTAATAAAATTGGGCCCCAAATGAAATTTCAACCGCAGAAAATATTAATTACTAGCTGAGGTACATACCTGGATAATTAAATCGGGGATTAAACGGAGTTTAATCCAATTTTTGAAACCCAAATTCCTCAATTTCCCTCGCGCACGCTGATATTTTTTTCTCTGTAATTTCCCACTGCTCGAACTGCAAAAATTACGCCCGAAATCGGGCTTAAAAATTCGGCCGAAAGTGAGCAAGGGAGGGGGCGCCACGTGGCAGCGCGCGGCAGGCCGCTGGGGGAGGCCACCGCCTCTATCAAAACGACGTCGTTTTGACGTCAAGGGCTAAATTAAATCAGCCAAAATTCCTCAGCCTAGCGCGCCTGCCCGCGGATTCGATCCCGCGTCCGCAGCCTGGTCGCCCTCGCGCGCGACCGCTCGCGCCCGCATGCCTATTCAACCTATATAGGATTTAAGTTATATTTAAGGTGAATTTTTGGCTTTTCCGTGATTCACGCCAGCACCCATAAGTTTCCATTAATTACACTAACACCCACTTAATTAATTACATTAACACCCGAAATTTCTGAAAATCCCACAATTAAATTTATTTTAATTTTCTGTAATTCCAGAAATTTCTAAAATAATTAAATTAATTATCTTAAATTCTTATTTCCTTAAAATCACCTAATTTAATTTTATTTAACCACCACAAATTATTTTGATATTTCTCTTAAATCCAATTACCCCCAAAATTAAATTAATAGCTATTTACAGACGTTACAAATCCTCCCCCCTAAAAAGAATTTCGTCCTCGAAATTCGTACCTGGCTAGGCAAACAACTGAGGATGAAGTCGTCTCATCTCCTCCTCTAGCTCCCAAGTAGCCTCCTCAGGGGTATGTCGCTGCCACTGGACCTTTACATAGGGAATCGTACGGTTACGGAGCACTTTTTCTTTCTGATCCACAATGCTAGCAGGCAATTCGGTATATGACGCATCCTCTTGCACCACGAGAGGATGATAATCAATAACATGCCCGGGATCTGCCACATACTTACGAAGCATAGAAACATGAAAGACACCATGTACGTGGGCTAACTGAGGGGGTAAAGCTAATCGATAAGCCAACGGTCCGACTCGCTCAAATATCTCAAACGGTCCCACATAGCGAGGACTCAACTTGCCAGATACTCCAAAGCGTCGAACACCTCTCTTTGGCATAACCCGAAGAAAAACATGATCACCCACCTCAAACTCCAAATCCCGGCGTCGTCTGTCAGCATAACTCTTCTGACGGTCCTGAGCTGCCTTCATCCTAGCCTGAATCAACTGGATCTTCTCTGATGTCTGCTCTACCAACTCCGGTCCAAGCAATGCTCGCTCCCCAATCTCGGTCCAACAAAGCGGTGATCTACATGGTCGCCCGTACAACGCCTCAAATGGTGCCATCCCAATACTGGCCTGGAAGCTATTATTGTAGGCAAACTCCACTAGCGACAAATGGTCATCCCAGCTCCCATAGAAATCCAATACACAGGCGCGGAGCATATCTTCCAAAGTCCGTATGGTCCGCTCCGACTGCCCGTCAGTCTGAGGATGGAAAGCTGTACTGAAAGTCAACTGGGTCCCCATAGCACTCTGCAACGCCTCCCAAAATCGTGAGGTAAATCGAGGATCCCTGTCTGACACAATGCTAGCTGGGACTCCGTGCAGTCTCACTACCTCATCAATGTATAGCTTGGCCAGTCGATGAATAGGATAGGTCTTCTTGACAGGTAAGAAGTGCGCTGATTTAGTCAACCGATCAATAATTACCCATATCGAGTCGTACCCCCGGCTGGATCGTGGCAATCCTGAGACAAAATCCATAGCTATGCGCTCCCACTTCCACTCCAGCACAGATAAAGGTCGTAACAATCCTGCGGGCCTCTGGTGCTCAGCCTTAACCTGCTGGCACACTAAACATCGGGATACAAATTCTGCTACGCTCCTCTTCATGCCGCTCCACCAATACTGACGTCGTAAGCCCTGATACATCTTCGTCGCCCCAAGGTGGATAGTATAGGGAGAACGATGAGCTTCCTCTAGGATCCTCTGCCTAATATCACTGTCACTCGGCACACAAATCCGCCCACGAAACAATAGCAAACCATCGTCCCTCTGGCTGTACCCTAATGGCCCAAATCTCTCCATATCAGCCATAATCGCGTCAAGCTCCACATCCTGTCACTGTCGATCGCGAATCTGATCCTCAAGATCTGAATGGATACTCATGGTAGCACAATAGAGTGTAGGATTATCTGATGCCATAGAGATAGTAAGATCGCTCATCTGCTCCAGTAAGAACCACTCCTGCACCATCATAGCTGCAACTGATGCTCCACGGCGACTCAGTGCATCTGCTACCACATTGGCTTTACCTGGGTGATAGAGGATCTCGCAATCATAGTCCTTAAGCAGCTCCAACCAACGGCGTTGTCTCATATTAAGTTCCTTCTGAGAAAATAAATACTTGAGACTCTTGTGATCTGTATATATCTGGACTCTCTCACCATAAAGATAATGCCTCCAAATCTTCAAGGCAAACACGACAGCCGCCAACTCCAGATCATGTGTGGGATAATTCTCTTCGTGCCTCTTCAACTGTCTGGATGCATAAGCATTCACTCGGCCGTCCTGCATCAAAACACATCCCAACCCTGCATACAAGGCATCACTATATACAGTAAATAACTCACCACACCTGGGTATCGTCAGTATTGGCGCCGAAGTCAAACGCCGCTTCAACTCCTGGAAAGACCTCTCACAAGACTCGTCCCAAATAAATCTGACGCCTTTCCTTGTCAACTTCGTCAGGGGCGATGCAAGCCGTGCAAAACCTTCTATGAATCGTCGATAGTACCCGGCAAGGCCAAGAAAACTCCGAATCTCCGTCACTGTCATCGGTCTCGGCCAATCCATCACGACTCTAGTCTTTTCTGGGTCTACTGAGATACCCTCTCCTGAGACCACGTGTCCCAAGAATACCACTCGGGTCTGCCAAAACTCACATTTCGAAAACTTGGCATATAACTGCTCATCTCTGAGCTTCTGCAGAACCACGCTCAGATGCGCCTCGTGTGTCTCAGGGCTCGGTGAGTAAATTAGGATGTCGTCAATGAAAACTATGACAAAAGAATCCAAATATTCCTTGAATACTCTATTCATCAGATCCATAAATACCGCAGGTGCATTGGTCAGCCCAAATGGCATGACCACAAACTCATAATGGCCGTAACGTGTGCGAAATGCGGTCTTCGCAATATCCTCATCTCTGACTCGCACCTGATGATAACCTGACCGCAAGTCTATCTTGGAAAACATCAATGCACCACACAACTGATCCAGTAAATCATCCACACGGGGTAGGGGATACTTGTTCTTGATTGTTACCTGATTAAGCTGTCGGTAATCTATACAAAGTCGCATAGACCCATCCTTCTTGCGCACGAATAATACTGGGGCCCCCCATGGCGATGTGCTCGGCCGAATAAAACCTTTCTCCAAAAGATCTTGCAATTGCACCTTGAGTTCTTTCAGTTCATTGGCAGCCATACGGTAAGGAGTCTTGGAAATAGGCTGCGTACCTGGCATCAGATCGACCGCAAAATCAATCTCTCGGTGCGGTGGTAGTCCCGGCAACTCATCTGGGAACACATCTGGAAAGTCTCGCACCACAGGATAGGCAGCCAACTCCTTCTTCTCCCCCGCTATCACGGTCACGAACGCAAAGTAGGCTTCACACCCACGTCGAATAAGTCTCTCGGCGTGCATAACCGATATCATTGGCGTAGTCACCACAGGCTTTACACCCCGGTATGTAACAACTGGTCTCCCCGAATGCTCAAATGAAATTACCTTCCGACGACAATCAACCCGAGCATAGTGCCGTGAGAGCCAATCCATACCCAACAGTAAATCAAAATCCTGAATCGCCAAAACAATAAGATCTCCTAAAAATACCTGGTCATAAATCCCTATCTCGCAATCCCTGACCATCTCACTTCCCAACAATACCATCCCTCCCGGTGTCGAAACAGATAAATCATATGGTAAGGGGGCACACGGGATTGGGATCTTATGCAACAAATGGGGTGCTATAAAAGAGTGAGTAGAACCTGTATCAAATAAAGCACGTACATCGTGGCCATGAAGAGAAAGTATACCTTGTATCGTATCACTGCCCTCAGCTGCCTCGGCGGCTGTCACCGCAAACGCTTTCCTTTGCATCTGTACTCTCTCTGTAGGCCCTGGGCGCTGTGCTGCTGGAAGGGGTAGTGGTGCTCCTGGACCCGGTGCCCTAGGTGTAAACTGTCTCTGAGCTGGTCTGGGTCCCACACCTCCCGTCCGTGGCCCTCCAATCTGTGGTGGCTAGGTGCACACGTTCGAACGATGGCCCCTCTGTCCACAACGAAAGCAAATGACATCCTGCCCTGTGGCCGGTGTAGCTGGTGGGGCCGGTGTAGCCGGTCTGGGCCCCTGTGGACAGTCCCTCTTCAAATGTCCCGGTTGACCACAACGATAACACACGTCCCGACGAACATCCCGGCACTGACCCTGGTGTCTCTGTCCGCACTGTCGGCACTGTGGAAGCCCAAAACTCTTACTACCCGTATCCCACTTCCTCTTCTTACTGCTACTCCCAGCACTCTTCATGACTGACTGATCTGATCGAGCCTCTAATCGGTCTCGCTCCACTGCGTGGGCCCGCTGTACAGCCGTAGGAAAGTCGGGTGCCTCGATACCAGCCATGGCGTGACGAATCTCTGGTCGTAGCCCCCTCTGAAACTTGCTGACTCTGCGAGACTCAGGGGTCACTAGCTCTGGAGCATAACGAGATAACGCCACAAAATCAGTCTCGTACTGTGTGACTGTCTTGCTTCCTTGCTGTAAGTCAACAAACTCAAACACCTTCTGCTCTCTAACCCAAGCCGGTATATAAGTCTCATTGAATGCCGCGACAAACTGTGCCCATGTCGGGCCTCCATCACCATATCGCTGTCTGGTGGTCTCCCACCATCGTTCGGCGTCTCCTCGCAACAAGAAGGTCCCCAGTCGAACTCTATGGGCCTCTGCACAGCCTATAGATCGTAGATGCTTCTCCACAGCCAATAGCCAATCCTCGGCCTCTGTTGTGTCGACACCTCCACTAAACTCTAGTGGACGTAGGGCCATAAAGTCTTTAAGTAATGCGGCACCAGAACTGTCCCCTGCTCCCGGTGTACCTGAATGTGACGCCTGGGCCGTAGCGGTCCTACCATCGCGACTGCGCTCCTGACGTAACTGAGATGCCGCCAGTACGTCCACGGCCCGTAGAAGACCTGCCAATGTCTCCTGCATGTCCGGAGGCCCTGGCTGTCTCTCATCTCCTGTATCTGTCGCCCGTACCTCAGGAGTAGGAACAAGGTGCCCTCTACCTCGCATCGGTGGTCTACCACGACCTCGTCCACGGCGTGCGTCCATGAGTCCTACATAACCAAAATCAATTAGAACGCATTTCGAAATTAAGGACACGACCTGACACTCTAACTCTACCTAACAGCCTTGGTGTACAGTTACTTGTCCCCCAAATTGACTCAATGACGCTCTGATACCAACATTGTAGGCAACCCCGCCCGGATATCCCAACCGCCCGGTCTATCCGAACGAGAGCGCCTACATGAGAGAAGAGAAACAAACACAAGACAAAAATACCCTGGCATGCATACATACGAAAAATACAACAGCGGAAGCAAAATAATATACATGCACGCCTACAAGTACCCTGCTGGAACAGCAGTTAAGGAGTATATAAAAATATACAGACACCTGTGCCAACGATAAAAGACACAAGGAACAACCGGGCACAGTAAAAAATGAGAGTCAAAACTCTTAACAAAACATCAGAGAAAACGGGGGCAGCTAACTGTACACCCTACCAACACGGCTGGCTGCTAGGTGGCACGGTCCTCGCCCTCGACTTTAGCCTTACCCTTACCTGGAATGATGGAAAGCAAGGTGAGTCGCAAGACTCAGCAAGTTTATATAATAAGGAAGGCTGTAAACGAAACAGAAGAGAAGATCACCCCAAATATAAACCCACATGTACACACAAGTCATGTGACGCAACAACGCAACAGTGCCGCATAATAAAACATATACCGGTCCTTGGGGCCCACATAAGACACCTGGCACCCAAGTCCCATACTAACATGCCGCTGCCCTGAAAGGCAACATAAATCACCACAAACCTGTGCGCATTGTCCCGGGTCGGTACTCCCGTCACCCGTATCCCTGCCGGTACTCCCGACAGCCGAGCCAAAGGCTCCCTCGGAACGGTACTCCCGTCCGAGAACTAATAACTACCAGTAACCATGCAATGCATATAAAATGCAAGGCGTAATGAGCACCAACGTGATACAAGGCGCCCATACATCCAGGCATCAAGCCATGCTCCGCCCACGTAGTAAATCACACGCGATGCATATGCCCGTGCTGGATGCAACCTGACCAATCTAAAATGTCCGTGATCAAGCATAACCAAATCGTGATAATCCCATCATGCAGCCCGAACCCATGTGCATACCAAACCATGCAACAAAAATGAAATAATCAGGCATGCTATAATCACATAACGGTAGAGTAGGTCAGCAGTGCCTGACACCGGTCAGCGGTTAGTAACCAGGAGAGACCATCTGACAGCCTAAAATAAACCATACAACAGTCTCACCGTCACCGAACGGCTAACCCTTGCCCCCACTGTCCAACCGCTCTAGCCAATAAATAACCGAAAATCCATAATAATACCCGACAGCTAAGAACCTAGCCCCGGGTGAGTACAACATCATTCCCATAGGATTGGGGGTGATACAAACCCCCGTAGGCAACCAACGATTAATACCCTCGAAACCAGGTTAATAAATTAAATTATTAAACACACCGTTTAAATTCCATAATTTATTAACAGCCAAATCTAACGAAGGGAGGCCAAATAAATTGACATCGAAAGAATCGACAATGAGGGTATATAGAACTTGCCTTTCCAGAGATAACCTTAGGCTCAATTTGACAAAACACGGTCAACGTTATACCAACTGCAATATTTCATTTATAGACAAAACTAATAAAATTGGACCCCAAATGAAATTTCAACCGCAGAAAATATTAATTACTAGCTGAGGTACATACCTGGATAATTAAATCAGGGATTAAACGGAGTTTAATCCAATTTTTGAAGCCCAAATTCCTCAATTTCCCTCGCGCACGCTGATGTTTTTTTCTCTGTAATTTCCCACTGCTCGAACTGCAAAAATTACGCCCGAAATCGGGCTTAAAAATTCGGCCGAAAATGAACAAGGGAGGGGACGCCACGTGGCAGCGCGCGGCAGGCCGCTGGGGGAGGCCACCGCCTCTATCAAAACGACGTCGTTTTGACGTCAAGGGCTAAATTAAATCAGCCAAAATTCCTCAGCCTCGCGCGCCTGCCCGCGGATTCGATCTCGTGTCCGCAGCCTGGTCGCCCTCGCGCGCGACCGCTCGCGCCCGCATGCCTATCCAACCTATATAGGATTTAATTTATATTTAAGGTGAATTTTTGGCTTTTCCGTGATTCACGCCAGCACCCCTAAGTTTCCATTAATTACACTAACACCCACTTAATTAATTACATTAACACCCGAAATTTCTGAAAATCCCACAATTAAATTTATTTTAATTTTCTGTAATTTCAGAAATTTCTAAAATAATTAAATTAATTATCTTAAATTCTTATTTCCTTAAAATCACCTAATTTAATTTTATTTAACCACCACAAATTATTTTGATATTTCTCTTAAATCCAATTACCCCCAAAATTAAATTAATAGCTATTTACGGACGTTACACTTCTTCTCCAATCTTCATTCGTTGCCATCGTCGATAACATCTCCATACCTTGTCGTTGCCGATAGCATCTGTAACAGCCCGCCTTCTCGGACGTGTTATATCTTAGGAAATTTGATTTTTTTTTTTTTTTGTTACATTATTCCCGAAATTTCCTAAGGCCTTATCTAGTGCTTGACGAGATGTTTACACTAGAAATTAAATACAAGCGGAAGCTGAATCGAACCTGCTCATATATTCACGAATATCTGGACATAATGTTTAATATAAAGTTATTACATACGCTTCTGAAATAAAATAAATGTACATAATTCTTGAACATAACATAACACATTTCCTCGTTCCCTGACGTCTCGCATCACTACATACCTCCAGCCTCGGCGTCATCACTATCAGTCCCGACTGGAACGTTGAATGTTCTAGGGGTGAACCCAAGTTAGATGATGAACCATCTAACTAAGGGTACATAATGCTATGTCATGTGTGTATGCAATGTCTTACCTCGTAGGTGTCAACTGCACCTTCATGCTACCTACCATTTTAGCGGCCACCTCTTTCGAAGCCGGGGTGTATGGGTGTACCCTTGGTAAGGCAGCGGTGCTAGTTCGTACTCTCTACGGCCTCATATGCGTGTATTTAATAATATCAACGTGCATTTATGCATTTCATAGTCATGTCATGGATGCAATCTACGTGATGGTTACATTTCATAGTATGTCAATATGACGTAAGTATTTTCAAATATTTAAGATTGGAACAGTACACTTATAGCTAATTTGCCTCGAAAAGAGTGCCGAGTAGCTATTCCTTAATCTCCTTGCTCACAAGGACTCCTACAATATACATTTATTTTTAGAACACCATTTACTATATTTTTCATAATTTCTTCCTTTTTTCTTTTGTTTCTAAGCTTTATCTTTTCGAAACTACATAATAATTATCTAGACTTCATAAAAATTTAATCTCTTTTTACTAATACTGCTTAAGTAATATTTCTAGTATTCTGAAATTTTCATGGAATTTTCCAACTTAAATTCCTATTTTTCCCTTATTTCATAATAGCTAAATATGTAATTATTACATAATAATTACCTAATCTTTCATTTAATCAATTTCTCTTTACTAATATTTCTTAAATAATACTTCTAATATCCTGAAATTTTCTTGGAATTTTCGGAATTAAAAATCTTATTTTTCTCTATTTCCATAATAGAAATATCCACTTAATAATTAATAAATTTAGCATTTCCAGAAATATTTTTCACAAAATATGTCATAAATAAAATTTCTGATTTAATAAATTTTTTTACAAAATTTTCTTTCTTCTATTTCTATTTTTCTTTATTTCTTTCCTTTTCTTTTCTTATTTTCTATTTTTCTGAGGGGCGCGTGGGCTGCACGCGCCGTCTTCCTACTCGCAAGTGCGTGCAGCCCGTGCTGGATCATCTTCTCCGACGGCCCCTTGGCTGCCGGCGGCCCCTCCACGCTTCCGAGCTTCGAAACGAAGCTTTCCCCCCCTTATTTTCGACCCTCTAAATCCAAATTTGCTATTAAAAACAAGAAAAAAAACATTAAAGGTACCTTAATTTTCTGATCAAAGGCGCGGCTCCGACGAAGGCGCGATTTTCCGACGATGCTTGGGTCTTTCTCTTCACTGCTCCGTTGGCCACCAAACTTAACAGAAATGATGCCCACGACTTGGAGATCAGAACCCCACTCTTAAATCTCTCAAACTCTTTTCCAATTGGCCAATCTTTAAATTAAAATTTTCGGTGCTTTGCTTCACTCAAACGAGGCTATTTATAGCCCAAATCCGACGTGACGCGTCCTATCATGGACGGCCACGTGTCCTTGAGGCCTTGCCGGCGTCGCGTCGGCCATTTAATGGCCCCCTCTCCCCTAAAATCCAGTTGCAGGCGCGACCATGCCTTGGCCGGGCACTGCTCTGCAGAAATCCGAATTTTTCGAATTTCCCTTCTTTTTTTTTTATATTATATACACATACTTACATACTAATACTCATACATACGAATTTACATACATACACATACATGCTAAATTATATACAACGGACTATACTAAATATATATCTTTGGCAAAAATCCTATTTAACACTAAATAAAATACTTATATTTACATACTTATATTTACCTATTTATACATACTTATATACTTATACATAATTATATTTATTTCCATTTACATATTTATAAGCCTATTTATATTTCACATACCCAATTACATGTTTATACTTATACAAAATTTCTAGCATAAACATACTTAAACTAAATAAATTAATCATTTAAATTGAATCAATTATATAAACTTAATTTAATAAAATGTAGCTTAGGGTATTACAGCATCTCCATTCCTCGTTGTCACCAGTAATGCGATGTCTGTTTTCTGATTTTTCTCTTCGTCCCTTCCGACGGTGCCAGTCATCTCCTCATCTCATCTCTTCGTCTCTTCTATCTCCCTCTACCATTCCTCGCAGATGGCGAAGATAAAGACGAAGGTCGGAGACGAAGATGAAGACGTCACCGATGGCCTCTTTCGTAAGTTTTTCGGCTACTTCTATTTTATATTGAAACCTAAATCTACTAAAATCCAACCATTAGATGTTTTTGATTTTTGAGTATGTGGGTCATCATGGTTGGCAAAATCCGATGATCTTTTTCGATCATCAAAATCATCGTCCGACTAGGTGGCCAGCAACAACAACAAGACTGAACTAATGTTTGGTCTGTTGGTTATTTTGTGTTTCAGTTCGATTTTTTATTCGATTTGGTTATCACGATTTAGGTGTCGGTTAGTTCGATTTGTTAGGGTTAGTCGATCGGTTCAATTTGGTTCATGATTTTTGAACGGTTCGATTTGATTATAATTAATTGTACACTCTTAGTAAAGATTTGGTGAGCCCAAATTTAAACTGACACTACTTTAGCTATTTTTTGGTTTACTAAACACCTTATTAGAATGTTCAAATCCCAACTCAATTCATTAATACACTCCGAGAGAAAAACACACTAAATAAAGAGAGATAGTGAAAATAGTGCTCCTATAATTAAAATTCTTGATGTTATGAGCTTAACCGCCTACCATTAATCACGTGGACTATCACCTTGCTGGTCTAATGCAAAAGTTTTAATTGAAATTATTTAAATGTTTAAAAATAGTAAACACTTAATTATTTATTTATATATTATAAAATAAACAAATGAATAGATATAGAGCCCTCCAAAATTTAGTATCCTCTATGCTTATCAAAAATTTCATTAATTTAAATAATTCATTAAATTAATTAAAATCATAAAATAATTAAATGAAATTAATGGAAATATCCTTTTAGAGAATTTTGAATTGTGATTAAAAAAACAAATGCAAATTTGGATTAGGATTTTAGGGGAGACGAATTAAGGCTTTAGGAAAGGGCTTTGTAGGGTTTCCTTTTGGTCTTCAACTTTTGCAAAAGGGACACGAGCATGGGCCTAAGTTAGGTAAAATTCAATTACACACCTAAACTATATTAAAATTCAATTGCAAAAAGTAGTTATTCCATTATAAAGTTAAAGTAAATTTAAGATAGAAATACGTGTTTGGTGTGTAATTATTATTATCAAATAATTAATTTCAAAATATCAATGCCTTCTTTGGCAACAATATGATACTAAAGAAGATTTTTATCATATGATAATAATAAATACATGAAAACTAAAGGGATATTTTCAAATATTTCTAACTTCTTAATTTCTTTTTTTTTTGTAAGTAAGTATTTTATTGAAAAAATGACAACACGTTAACAGCTTATGATAGAGCATATTCCGAGTCTCATAACGAAAAATTAAAAAATAAAAAGAATCTAAACTACCAATATATTTACATTTCTCCTAAAAAGAATATATATAAATATTAGAGAAATTTTCATGAAACTTCTCTTTGATTTTGGAACTTCTAATTATCATATATCTTCCCTCCTTAAACATTATAAGATTTTTGATACGAATGTCGATATTTTTAATGAAGACACCTGATTACTTATCAAATAAATACTTAGAGAGCTCAGCAATCAACTCCACATATCTCACATCCCTAAGCATTTTAAGACTTTTGACTCAAATATTGACATTTGTGATTAAAATCCTTAGTTGCTTGTCTAAGAAATACTTAGAGAAAACAACGAACACTATTTGCAGTCTTTAATTCATAATTATCCCTAAGCATTATTTCTCTTTTGACGTGAATGTTTGTGATAAAGACACCCGTTACTCATCAAATAATAACTTAGAGTGCAAAAGTATACTTATATTTTGAATTATTGTTTTACGTAAAAAATGACATTTGTGATCTAACTCCCAATTATTAAGCAATTCAAAACAAAATAGTAGAGATAAAATTTGCTATTTGGAAGCCGTCAATAATGTAGCGAAGCTTGGATATGTAATGTACAAGGAAAGGAAAGTGTTTGTCCATTAGGGTATGGCCACTCAAGAGGGAGTGAATTGAATTATTAAAATTTTTCTTAATTTTAATAAATATTCTTAATTAATAATTTTATTAAAAAATATATATTTGATAAATATAATAAATTATATTTGAGATTAATAATAAATCTAAGCCACAAGATATAATAAAAATGAATACAATGAGGCACAACACAATTTATAGTGGTTTGGTGTCTTCGTATACACGTAGTCCACTCTCCCAAGGTTTAACCATTCTTGGGGTTCCACTAAAATAATTTTACCAAGATTTCCACACTACCTCACATTAGAAATTAGATACACACCTATATTACAACAGGTTTTAGGAAACCACTACACCAAGATTTTCTTCCAATCTTATATTGAAAACTAGATTCACCTAAATTTTAATAATTCTAGAAAACCTATACAATTCACAATTATAATTTAAATGTTATAAATAATTTGTCTATACTTAGACACAAATAAGCAATTAAGAACAAATTATACAAAGTAATAATATTTAACTAAATAAATAAATTTGTAACTTCAAATGGAGAAGATCGGATTTATCGTAGAAGACTTGAAGAACGTTTATCCTCTTGCCTTATGGCTCTTTGGTAGATGTGCAATAATGCTTCGAGAGCCTCACATTGCTTGGATGTTTTGCTTGAGAGCGTTTGAGAGCTTTCAGGTGTTTTGAATATGTAATAGAAGTACTTGAATACTCAAAAAATAAGTTTGGAGAGTATTTATAGCTATTTTGTGTACTTTTCCAACAGTAAAAAATATGACCGTTATAGCAGAAAAATTTAGTATAACTTAAAATTAATATATACACTTAATTACCTAAGAGAGTTTGTAGATCAGCTGGTAAGGAAATGTTTTGGCTAATTTGAGGTCATGGGATCAAATTGTTAAAATCTTTTTTGAATTACATATGCTATAAAAATATTATAGAAATTAATCTAAAATATTTTTAATAGAAAATAATATTTTTGATAATACATATGATAAAAAAATTATTTAATAAATTAATCTTAAAAATATATTTAAAAAATAGTTTTAATAGAAAATAATATTTTTTAATAATGCATATGCTATGAAAATATTTTATAAATTAATTTAAAAATATTTAAAAATAGTTTTAATAGAAAATAATATTTTTGGTAATACATATACTATGAATAAAATATTTTATAAATTAAAAAAACATAATTCGATCCTATAATTAATATATTTAAGAAAAATACTCTTTTTGTTAATCTTCAAAAATACTATAATTTGTATATTAATTTTTTTTATTAATTATCAAAACTTAATTAATATGAACAAGTTGGCTCAACAAAAAAAAAAAAATAATGAAGACAAAATATACAAATAATAACTAAAAATCTCATTTTGGTAGCACTTGTGTCACTGAAGTGTTATTAATACACAAGCCTCGTTAAAAATGTCAATAGCATTCCCAAATTCTAAAACTTCAAAGACACTTTCGCGGCTCCCACCAATTTCTATAACTAGCAAAGAAATCCTTTTGAATTCTCTAATATTTATAAATTTATTTTTTTAAAATAATATTCAAAACCAATTCACTAAATGTGTTTTTCATGATTTTTTTTCCTCAAAAAATTTAAAATAATATTTTGGGTTTTCAAAATCAATCCCCCATGTTTAGTTTGATAATTAGGTAGATATATTCCCCCACACTTTTTAACGAGGGATTAAAACTTTTTTAGAAACATGATTCCGTCAATCTTTAGTTAACGTATCTGATGTGCATGATTTACGAATAGTTACGTGTAATTGAGAATCACTCAATACACACCTGAAAAATAATTATTGTGAGTTTCTCATCATAAAAAAAAAAAAAAACCATAAGTACCAGATTAATCTACAAAGCACCATTATTTTCATAATATTTCTTAATCATATAATGTTAAAACAAGCCCACATTACCATAAAAATCCGGCATGGTCTCCAGCACCATCTGGGCCTGCAAATTGGGCCCAATATCCATTAAGGCAGCCTTATCATCTGACCCAAGCCCAAGTGCGACAAAACCATGAACCTAATAAGTTTAAATCAAACTCACTCTTTGATTATCAGGGTTTAAACATTTTTATTGACAGGCTTATACTTAGATTTCTGTATACGATTTGCTTTGGGAAGAAATTGAAGAATTTTTAGGAAATTCTACAAGATCCATTCATTCAAAATATTAGTGAAATACTATATTTGTTATCTCATGTTTGCTTTTAGTGAAAAAATACCAATTAAAATTGAGATTTTGTTGAAAATACCAATTGAAGTGAAGGTTTTCTTCAAACAACAAGGTGTTGGGTCAACTATTCAATCAGATGATATTGAGCATGTTTTTCTTTTCTTTTCAAGAGGATGTAAGATGGATAGTTAGTGAAATTTAGTATCAATCGTATCTGAATTATTTTTTTTTATTTTTTTGTAAATTTTTCTTCACGTGGATAGAATCAAAATGGATTAATTAGAAGTACATTTTGTGTAATAACCCTTTTTATCCGATGGAAAAATATCCCATAATGCTAGATCCATCTTACGTGGAATCGCAAATCCCTAAAAGAAAATCACTTTGTTAAGAATTGAAGGAGCTAGAAATATTGCATTTCACTCAATAATCAATCTTCTCTTGTTATATCAAAGCTTTGTTAACGTAATTACTAATTTAAGGTTTAAGGTGTAGAATTAACGTAATTATTATTGATCCTCTTCTTTAAATTCATAATTTTATGACACAATATCACTCTCTAAGTATTAATAAAATTTAAGTGATTAACCCACAAATATAAACTCGCAGCGTGACCCAATTAATTAATAAAGTTGAATTAAGCAGAAGGGAACGTTGGCTTTGTCGACATTAATTATTGATCTGAATAACAGTCGGTGCATAAAGGTAGCTAGGAATCAAATATGGGAACACAACTTTGGATGGTCCAATTTGGCCATTTGGCCATATATATTAATTACATGCTCACCATTCTTCTTGGATTTTAAATGCTCGCTTGCCTTCGTATATATTCGTGTCATCAAATCTATTATTATATTCTTTTATCATATTGTTGACTCAAAACATATGCACATCCATCCATGTTCCATGCACTTCTTCCATTCACATTAGGCTTAATTAATTAAATATATCTAATCTACACTCAACCCAACGTGGTAGTTTCCTAGGAGTCGTCGCCGTCTGGGGGATGGTAGCATTTACATCTACACGTACGGGATCATAACTTTATATATCAAAACTTATTGTTGATATTCGGGTGATATTTGTGCATTAATATATTATATTATGTATTATATTAGTGTAATTAAATATATGATATATCAATACAAAGTATGATTCTAAATATTAAAATTAGTGTCTTAATGACATTTTCGTTTTAATTACATGTTAATCTTTTGAACAATTGTGTCTCCAATTGGTTAATTATTGGAAATTTTATTGCTACCACATACAAATCACTGCAATGTCATTCTTTTAATTTGAAATTTATGAGTACTATATTTTGATTAACCAAGATAGAGCTCAATTAGCATGACCATAAGGTTTAATATACAAATGGAATTTTTATAGAAAATAATGTATATGTGCAGTTGATCAACGACCATACATTAAGACGAAAAATATTTATTAAGATGGCTCATAATTATAAAAATATTGCTATATATAACATTATTGTATGAACATTTGCGTGCAAAAATTAAGTAATTGTGTTGGTTTTTTTTTTTTTTTTTTCTTTATAGCAATTTGGTGTGTAAAAGAAAAGGGTGTGTATTGTAATGTACATTTTAGGTACTAATACAAGAAAATTTGTACATAAAAATAAAAACTAACATGATTAATCAAGATTTGTCTATATCGTTTAATTAGTTCAATGGTAAGATCACCGGACTCAAATCTTCCTTTTACAATATATTTTATACCCATAAAGAAATTAATCAAAATTCAGGTCTAATTTGAAACTTAATTAAACCGATTAAAGTGACATGATTGTGTAATTATCTTTTGACGTAGTGGAAGGCTTCTTTACACGTTTCAGAAAGAGAAGCTGCTTAATTATGTTCTCTGCATATATATATATATATTGGAGTAATTGGCATTGAATATGAATGTCTCTTCAAATCAAGCACTTGGAGTGGAATCCAACTCTTGTTTCAACCATGGACTACTACTAATTCCCTCTGCCTAGAAAGTGGGTTTCTCTTTCAGCACCTAACCCTCTGAAAATGACCATTAATTTACTCCCCGGCCCCCCCAACACCAAGATTCCTTCATCTTCTTCTGGGGTCCCAAGATCCAACAGCCCAATAGTCTCCATCTTGTCTTAACTTTCTGACCAATGCCCTTTCTAAGGTTCCATCAACTTAGGGCAGCCAGGGTGCCATATCTCATACGATAAAATTAAGTTTATTTGCTCCAAAAACCTTGTATTTGAGCTTCGTGAAGTACTAGGGGGTTTGATGTTGCCTCAGTCAAAGAATCAAAAATTTAAAAGGGTATAACGGTCTATGATTCTAAGTCTAAGCAAGGGTTTTCTATTCAAGAGCAATGAGTGATGATTAAAAGCCTAATCTGAATTATATGTAAGTGTGCTTCACACCAAATTATGAGGGTTTTTGTAGAATTCGATGTGCATTCAACTGGGGTTTAACTATAACCCTAAAATAAGAATTTTAGTAGTAACAAAATATATGAACGGATATAAAATTTTTAGTTTAGGGATGACAATTTGTTCCTAATCGGGCTTAGGCATAACCTTGAAATACGGTTTGGTGGGATTTTTTTTTTCTTTTTTCTTTATAGTTGGAGTGAATATTAGTAGAAAAAAATATAAAAGGACATAAAATATTGCAACTAATTAAACTCGAAATAATTAAGATCAAACAGATGCATCTGTGATTAAACTTGAGGTGATGTTTACTTACTCGGAGATTAATTAGGGCCATTCAAAAATGGATAATATATAGCAGTTTAAATTAATATCTTTGTATTTTTATGATGATTATTATTATTGTCTGTGCATGATCATACCAACAGAAGAGATGGGCACGTGAGGTGATTCAGACTCAGAGTTTCTATCTGTAGTAGACATTCCATTCATTCCTACATTTATAGAATGAAAAATCACCCACTTGTGTAAGCTAAGGGTAGCTCGTTGATATATTTATTTTAATAAATTTTTACATAAATTTTATGCTTATATTTTAATTTTAATTAGGGTCCATTAAGAGACTCATTGCCCTGTTAATAAATGAGATGCTCGCCTCAACTTAAGTACATTTCGATATCTTTTCTCGTGACATGAACCTGAACCCTAAACTTAAAAAAAAATAATAATTATTAAATGTGATTTGTTGTACGAATATCTCTATGGCACTTCTTCTTTAATCATGCAAGACATGGCACCAAGAACGCTCTCTCTGGACGTTTTATTGGTCTGTTTTATCAGACAATAAGTTGAAACAATAATTGAACCTCAAAACAAGACAATATGAGTAGCAGCAGTATTATATATCCCACGAGTGGTGCTTGTTGCTCTGACTCTATCAGGTGGTCTTTACAGGTAACACTTACACCATGCTTTCCATTATTTAGAGATTTGGGAACCCAACTTGCTTTTGGATTTCCCAACATTTTATTACGTTTGCTTCTTGTTGGTTAATTAACAAATATAAACCCTAGATTTGGATAGAATAATTCTACCACAATTACTATTTAAGAATTATAATAGATCAAACATAAAGCAATCTCGTCGCGATATTATCCCGAAACAAATAAGAACCCAGAATCGTATTAAGTTAAATGGGGTTGAGAGAGTCTTGAAAGATTCAACGGGGTGCTGTTCATTGATTCCAGAGGCCCATCAATTGATTTGCATCCAAAGCTTTAATTTGTTCCTTTTTGGTGTAAATTGCATTGATTCTTATAACACGTTAGTTATGTTATGACGGTTTTATAGCTGCCTTTGACAATTGCTTAACTTGTACTCAACTTAAAAAAAAAACTTTTCAATTAAGTACACGACAATTTGATTGAAATGTTATTTTTCTTAATTGAATTTTTTTTTTGGGGTTCTATCGAATATAATAATAAGCTTTTAATTAATACTTAATTAATTCCTTGACAATGATATAGAAAATAGTAATAATCTTGATTTTTCATGATTATTTTACTCAAGCTACTCTTGATGTTACAAAATTATTATCTGACCCTTCTAACTGACCAAGAAAATTACATAATATCCATCCACCCTTGTCAAATTTCGGGTGGAAGAACATGAAAAAAAGAAAAAAAAAAAAAAATTCCCGACTATCTTCATTAACGTTCTTGCTCTCGTGATTCTTTCCATTCCACTAGGTGTTGCAAAAATGACATAACCTGTAAAAAGACGAAGAATAGATCGAGTCAATGATCGGATAATGACATAATAATATCAAGTCTAAATCCTTAATTGCATGGTAATTGGCAAATGTGCTTGCCTCGTGAGGGTCTTGCAAAGAATAAGAAGCCTTTGTTTCCCTTGGAATTTTGGATACCAAAATGCCGAGCCCTTGTCCCCTATCGCGCAACACTTGAAACGCATCCTCGTCCGATCGATCATCTCCGATGTACACCGGCATTACATCCTCGGAGTTCGCATACCCTGTAAATATAAAATAACATAAATTAATTATTATTTTTTTTTTGTTAACACCCCACTACTAAAATTCATTTAAATTGATTCAATTAAATTTTGACTCAGCATATAATTATATAAATATTATCATGAACGATAGATAGTCGAAAACTCACCAAGAGATTCTAGTATAAATTTGAGGGCATTTCCCTTGTTCCATTTGATAGTTGGACGAATCTCAAATACCTACGTTGAATTATCAATTTTAAATTTATTAGATTTGACAATTTTTTTTTGTTATTTTAATTAATTTAAATATCTAAATAATATGTCAGGAGTTAAAATTGTACCTTCCGTCCATGAGTCATTTTAAGCTTTGGATACTCATTGAGCACCGATCTAACTTGCTCTGCTAATGCGTTCCAATTCTGTTACATAGCCCAAAAAAAGAAACAAATTATATTTATTATTATTATTATTATTGCTTCTACTTGTTAGTGGCATTAGCAAATTTGAAAATGTAAAGAAAGTGGATATATATATATATATATTCTAATGGATTTGTACCCTTTCTTCAACGCAGCGAAAGTGTACAGATACACAGAACGTGTTGTTTTCAACCTTGGCCCCTGGGGTGGACTTGGTTTTCTCTAGTAAAGTTTTATACACCTAAACACATGAATTCCAACGTCAAAACCAATGATGATAACCCATTAATGATCGTATTAATTAATTATTTATCATGAAAGCATTAATGGAAAGCTAAGTTAATGAAAGAACACAAACCTCATTGATCATCGGTAAGAATTCTCTGGCGGGTTGAAAGAGAACCCCTTGATTTCCCTGAATAAGATCCAATCCAAGATTCAACACAATGAGAAACTTTTTCTCTTCTAAGACAAAGATTAGAAACAAATTATATGTAGGTTTGATGAATCCTTTGATTGTATTAGTTAAATTAATTATTGGGTTAATTAGCACTTACTTTAATGTGCTTGCTGCTGCCTTTGGCAGGTCCATTGATGTCCATGCCATGGCTGCCAGCGTAGTAAAGATGTGATAATTTTACAAATTCATAGACCTGCAGCATATCAGATCATTAGAGGAACTCATTTTTATGAATAAAAATTCTGTAAAAGTATTGTTTTTTTTTTTTTTTTGGTTTAATCTTTTGGTAAAATTGTACCTTGGCTGTGGACCTGCCGGTCACTATGGCGGTGGGGAAGTACTTGGCGACGCCCTTTAAAGCATTTCTCATCTGGGTTCGAAGTTCCAGAAGTTGGTGAATTTTCTTGGAAAGAAAATGACGGAGAAAGTTGGAAAGAAACGGGAAAGAGAAAATAGAAAACGGACCTCTTTTGTCATGATAGCGCGATCTGGGTCTTCCACAATCGGCGAGAGAGTCCCGTCGTAATCAAGAAACATCACTATTTGCTTCCCTCTCGAAGCATTCACAATCTGATCGAATTTGTCGAGAGCCGAGCGGTCATGGAGCTGCTTTCCGGTAAAATTCAGGGGAAAAGAAAAGTTAGAGAAACAGAGAGAAAATAATCCGTCGGGAAACTTTGTGAACGAGGCTGGAGACGTACCACCCAGGAGCTTCGGATTTGGTCTTCGGCTTCAGAGAGAGGCGTGGAGGGCCTCCGGGTCGGAGAAGAAGCCCTCATTAAGTCGATGCAGGAACTTTTCCAGGGCCCGGTTTCGAGCTTCTTCAAGGACTTGCTCTTCCTCGGAACGGCGATCGGCGGCGCCGTTCCGAGGAAGAGCACGGCCGACGGAATCGCAACCGTTATGGCCATGCCAATGCCCGATTTGGCGTCGGAAATCACCACATTCTGGTTCGTCATTTCCTCTTCCCTGCCAAAGAAAAACATCGATTTAGCCTAACTAAACAAGACCCATTACCGGAATTCAAATGGGCCGTGTTCTTGATTACCTTAAGGCTTGGAAGATTCAAGATTGAAACAAACGGTGATCGAAGAAGAAGAAGAAGAACAGAGGAGTCGGTAAACCTTGAGCTCTGGAGAAGAGAGAGAAGAAGGAGGGGGGATGGAGTTGGGGGATTGGCGGAGAGGTCAATTATTTATAGAGAGATGTTTAATTGCAAGGCAGAAAGGGACGAAACATCCTTGCCTTTTCCGGTTTGTACCTTTTGGCGCTCAGCAGCACTTCCCTCGGAATCATTTGCTTGTTTATTTTGATTTTTTTAAAACATCATTTATTACTTAATTTTCTGTTTACATCAATTCAATGCGTGTACAAACTGAGTAAAGCATCCAATTCTAATATATTTTCCAGATTTAGTATAAATACACTAATACACCCTTAACTTTTTTAAAAATTACACTAATTCTCCTTACTCTTTAAAAATGATCTCTTATTACCCCCAGCCTATTAGATTTATGCTGCAAAATATAATAATAATAATAATAATAATAAAAATAAAATATATGTTATGGGAGAAAGTAAAACATTGACTTATGTGGAAATCGCCAAATTTTGCGGACAAAATCATTAATTCTCTCATATTTTAGACTCAATATATAATATGAGTAAGCCTTCCAAATATACATCTAAAGCTTTTTACAGAATTTGAAGTCTTTCAATTATTGGGGGGGGGGGGGGTCACACGAGAACACTCTTCTATTATTGCAATTATTTGAACCACTGAGTCCTAGAATGATTCACC
The DNA here is from genome assembly GCF_014633365.1 of Diospyros lotus. Taxonomy (NCBI): domain Eukaryota; kingdom Viridiplantae; phylum Streptophyta; class Magnoliopsida; order Ericales; family Ebenaceae; genus Diospyros; species Diospyros lotus. The sequence goes on from NC_068345.1 coordinate 2,817,961, forward strand.
ATCGTACTTTGAACAACTAATGTCCAAGGTACTACAAATTCTCGATCCTAGTACTAGTATATTTAACATAAAAATCATGGGATAATAGTGTGACATATATATTATTAAAAACAAAGGCATCTTAATATGTCATTTATTTATGAATATTATATTCAATTTCTGTAAAAAAAAAAAAAAATTCTAACTAAAGTTTCATCTAGAGACTTTAGTTAATGTAATATTTGTACATTAACATTTTTGTCTTATATAATTGTATTTTAATTTTTTTTTTATTTTTTTTTTGTAGCTTGACTTTTTGAAGCTGCGTTATGTAACGGGGGGGTGTCCAATTTTAATTTTTCCAAGCAGCATGCATCTAGTAGGGGTTGCCTAAGAGATTATTTGAGTGGCAAATGAATATCAAATAGGTATAGGGTTGAAGCATTAAGCCCTATTGTTTAGGGTAATTAATTTTCACTTTTTGACATCTAGAAGCAAATGAAATTCAAATTTCAAATATTATTAGCTGTCACGAGCATTAATTATCAAATTAGTGATGGTAGCATGTACCAGAAGCTTAATTAGCCCTAGAAAATTCCACTCTCTCTTTTTCCTTCTTATTTCCATCCACGAGAATCTTGGTCTTTGTCTTTTAAATCAATGTGAGTTTGGTAAATTCATGGAGATTTGGTTAGCAAACAAATCCCACATTCCCGTGCACAAAAATTTCTAGCCATGTAAATTTCCCCCCCCCCCCCCCCCCCCCCTGATAAAACGTTGAAACTTGATGGGGTGATATATAATTACAAAAATACCCCTCTTTTAATTGGAATATTGGCACGTGTTCTAATTAAGATGTCTAAATTTGAGTTGACTCATAAAGTTAAAGACATATGACCATTCATGTGGCACAATCATATAGTTCTCTCCAATCCATAATATACCATATAAAGGTATAAATTTTAAAAGACTAATACATTATTTATTAAACATCATTATATATTGATTACTTGTTTTATCTCGAGTATTGGGATTGAATTAATTATTGGAGACTATATAAGGGGATTGAGCCCCGACTTCGCAAGTCAAGCAAGGTTTAGACGTGCTCAAGATCAAGAAAATCTATTGTCCAAATTATCATTAAAATCTTAATAAAAAAAGTTAGTATAATTTTGTAAAAATAATAATAATCTCTTTAAACACTGGTAAGGTGATTAACTAAAACAAATTATATATATATATTAATGTTATATGAATTCTATCACATATATTTTTTATAGCGTTTAGTTACTATAAAAGTATATGTTATTTCCTTTGTTTTATTAATGTTTTAATAATTGGGTATTTTTAAAATAAAAATGCTATTTTAATACTGAGTGTGACACTCTTGCATTTGTATATTGTACTTTATGTCTAATTAATATAAATATTTAATAATTTAATATAAAAAGATCACATCAAATTAATATCGATATTAAGTGTTTAATTAATATTTTCATTTTTTTCAACCGCACTCCTACAAATTTTTTGGCCCATATTCCGACATTGAAGTCAATACATGCATGAGTCCTTCACAAATTAAAAAATGATAGAGAATGTTATCATTCAATGGATGGCTGCGGGCATCTCTTCTTTCCCCCCAAGCATCAATAATGCATGCCATTGATTATTGATAACAATTTTTTTAATAAATTTATAATATTTATTGTTCAGTTTCCCTTTGGAATCAGTTCACAAATACCTTATGAAAATGCTTCTTTTACACAAAATTTATACACTTTATTAGTATTGAAGGTTGTGATAGGGATTGAATATGAGAGAAAGTCGTATCTCTGCATATGAATTACCTTTGTATTAATGTATAGCTTAATATTTATAGTCTAAAGAAATATAAACAAAATCAGTTAACTTAAAACTAATGCAATTCTAATTTAGCTAACATAGTTACAGTAGAGCTAGCTAGTATTGTAACAGATATAATAATATATTTTTAGTGTTAGTTTTCTGTATTTAATATATACTATATATAAACTTGCATGTTCAATATAAGATGTATAATGTAATTAATAAATTAAATTGAGTGTGTATATCCCAAGGCACAGCTCAAACAGTTACTCACCTCTGATCATAATTAATAATAAATATGAGGTAATGAAGTGGAATTTTGTTTAGGTCTCTTAACTTCAGCATTAACCCTAAACTTTTAAACTGAAGTGGACGTGCCCACCTACCCAACAGGAAGAAGGGTTTGGCCATCGCCCCTTGAAACGCTGGGAAAACCAACAGCTCCGATCCCAGCTTGCAGCTGGTTGCATGAAAACCAGCGGCGTTTTAGATTTCTTGCATGGAACCTTTTCCCGTCAATTATTCACCCTTCTTGTTTTCTTCCTCGTGGCAGATATGGCCCTTTAGTCAGAATATATTATATGCTGATCATAAATTTCTGTAATATTCTATGTATCTTGGAAATTAATTAAACTAAGTAACAATCTGTCAGCCTTTTGAAGCCTTTGGCATATACATTCCAGAGCATGTGGGCCGAAAGTAGTAAAATTCAAACTTTTGAATGAAACTATGGTCTTGCTTTCTCTCTAGCTCCCAATTATTTTTATTTGTCCCAAAGTTAGAATCTTTCAAAAATCTTGTTAATGCTTATATATATTGTCTATTGTTGTAAGATGTACAATTTTAAGTAAACAAGAGTTACAATATTAATTGTTAATGAGATTTCTATCTTTGTTTTATGGCGATTAGGTGGGTTAGAGAACAAACTACAACGTAATAAGATTGCATTGATTCAACAGCAAAAAAAGAAGAAAAAGTTAGATACAACGTAAAAAAAGATGATTATGAAATATGTACCAGTATTAGTCTGTTGGTAATTAATTATTGTCTTTCCATAGCCAACTCATCAAACCCAACTGACACGACAAGTGATAAGAAATTAAGTTTGGTGAGTCTAATGCAATCATGAGGGAGAAGCAACACTCAACTTTCCATTTCAATGGATCTTCTCTACTTGTACAAGTTAGTTAGCTCATGAATTATGAATCTAAGTGTCAACACAAAACGAACAGACCACGATGGTTTCCTAACAAAAGCAGGGTTCGCAAATAGCTAGAATTAACCCTTAATTCCCTACAATTATTATTATTATTATTATAATATAAAGCAAACAATAAATACCAAACGTGCAAAGACCATATATGCATGTATGTATGTATGTATGTGCACATACACGTCAAGGAGCATCAGATTCGTCATTTAGATCTGTCCACCGTTTGAATGAAGTTTGTTCAAATTACGATTCATTTCTTCTCCTTCTATAGGGGCATAGATTTGCCTGTTTCTCTGTGTAAAATCAGAGTCATTTTCCTAGGAAATTGCATTGCAATGCAGATGCTTTAAGCTATTATATATATATATATATATATACAGCTATTAGCTTCTAGACACAGAAAAAAAGAGCATGCAGAAGCTTACTTTGAATCTCTCATAATCAAAAGTTGCTCTTTTTTCTCCTAAGTTTGACTTCTTTTCCCATGCTTGAATTTTCAAAGCCATAATGTGGGGGGCGGTTCAATTAAAGGTAATATTAATTATTTTCTAAATGCCACATTACCCTATAATTAATTTCACATTTTATTTCAAGTTTAGGTAAAGTAATTGTCACGTTTTTAGTCATATTTTCTTTTATAAAATAAGAAATTTTTTTTTGTAAAGCAATTACTTTTACTTTAAAAAAAAGGTAAATTTATGAAAAATAATATTGAACTGATGTAGTAATAACTATATTTGGTTTATATGTCATTTTACAGCTGGGTTTTTCATTCTTAATATGCCAATGGTTATTTGCGGTTTAATTATGTAACATTTTCATGAATTAAATTACACAAAGGCTCCCTCTAGTTTGAGTTATTTTTAAAATCATACCCTATATTTTAATTTGGTCCATAAAACTATCCTATTATTTCAACTCGGTATTATGAATCTCAACCAATTTTTTTAATTGGAACTAATATTGTTAGTCGATTTATTTCATAAAAACTATATTATATCAAATTAAAATAACAAAAGATGTCTCAATTTTTAGCCAATTGTAAAGGATGTCTTTAAACTAATTTAAGTTTTGTTTGGAAGAGACTTAGTAATGAAGTAAGTTGAAAAATAAGATTTAGTTCACATAGTTTGTTTTTTTTTCTAGTTCGGGATGGAAAATAATTATGTGGAGAATAAAGTTTAAAAATTAAGAAGAAAAATCAATAATTGATATGTTTAGAATTCATACAAAATAAAAAATTTAATATAAAATTAATAAATTTTAAAATTTGTTACATAAATTAACAAATTTAAAATAAAACTTATCTTTATTAACCACCATATATAAAAAGAGGGTTTTTTTCTTTCTCCAAGTACACTATTAAATTGTAAAGAAATTATTAAACGCAGTTGACCGAATACCGGAAGAGGCTTACACGACGGGACGTGCGTGGAGGCATCTCATTGGGTACCACCGCAACTTGAGGATGCTTCGCATGCTAATTCATTCAATGAATCTGAGCCGCCCGATCGAAACGGAATCTGGTTGGTTGTAGAAGTCAAGGCTGTTGACTTGGGGCGGCGCGCATCGAGAAAGATTGAAAGAGCCACGTCGGTAGACGGAGGGAAGGGAAGGTGAAAAGGCCACGTACTGACTTACTATTGGTCCGAACAGCGCCAGATCCGCGCTACTGTCGCTATCGACGCGTGGATTCGGCGTTCACAAGGTGGCGTCCCCGTTTCATAATAATAGGCAGGCTGACCAATAGGCTCCTCCTAATTAAGACATTTACCAGGCATTAATTACATTAGGCTGGTTGGTTGGTTGGTTAGTCGGTTGGGCGTTGTTTCCGATTCCTCGGAAGTGTCGTTTGAACGAAGCGTTTCTTGGACATCAAGGTAACTCTTCAGTCAACGGTCAACATTTTCTTAATTTCTTTTCCCACGAAATGCGGGTTAACTTCGAACAAGTGGCACTGACAAATCGAATTAAATTTTAGAAGATTTTAGTAAATTTAATAATTAATTTTTAATATTTAAATATTTTATATTTATCATATATCAATTAAAATATGACATTTAATTTATTAAAATGGATCAGGTTAGAAATTTATTGAATTCTTTAATTGCTATTTTGTCAAAACATTTATTAAGAAAATTTGAATTAAGAATGCATTTGATTGCATACTTTTTTTTCATGAAAAATAGTTATTTTTCATTCAAATTCTAGTTTTTAAGGTATTTGATTGGCCAAATTTTTCAGATAAATTCTCTTTTCATTTTTAGTTATGTTATGCTTATTTTTCATTTTTGCTGGAAAAAATTTTCTCATTTTTGCTGGAAAAAATTTTCTCATTTTTGCTGGAAAAAATTTTCTCATATGGGGAAGGAGTAGAATAAATTTTCTAGGGAAATAAAAATCAGCCCATGTCTCCATCCCTTCTCTGCAAATCATTTGAAGACTTGATCTGACAAAGGAAAATAAGAGTAGTTGGTAGTCGCGAGGAAGAAAATAATTGCGGTCGGCGATCACAAGGAAGAGGAGTAGCAAGGTTGTCAATCTCAAGGAGAAAGAGAAGTGAGGTCGGCGATTGCAAGGAAGAGAAGTAGTGCAACCGATGGCGAAGCTTGAGAAGAAGAAAAAGCATGGCCGATGGTCGTGAGGAAGAGGAGAAGCTAGTCCGACAGTCATGAAGATGAGGAGTAGCTTGGCCAGTGACGAAGCTTGAGGAAGAGGAACAGCGCGGTCGACGACAAAGCTCGAGGAAAAGTGCGAGCGGGGGCGAAACTTGGTACTAGGTCTAATTTGGGTGAAATTTGAGGGAGAGAGATGGGGGAGTTAGGGAGAAGAAGGTGAGTGCGATTTTGTTCATCTCCTTTAACGAGGATGACCATCACCCTTAGTGTTTTGAGGGTGAAAAATAATGAAACGATTGCATAGGGGGTAATATTTGACTGTCGTTCCGTTATTTTTCACCCTCAAAAGTACTGAAGGTGATGGTCACCCCCGTTAAGGGGGTGAACAAAATCGCACTCGAATGAGGTGGGTTTAGGAGGGGAGTCACGATAGATTAATTTCATATAAAATATTAATAATTAAATACTAAAAAATATAATAATTTCTAGGTAGAAAATTAAGACAATCAAACATTCTTAATTGACAATTTTCATATAAATTATTTCTAAGCAATTCAATTGTTTAGAATTTATTTTTTTTGCATACAAGTTTCTTGCTTGCAATCAAACGCATCCTAATAATCTTCGAATAATAACGTACTTAAATCTATCATTAATTTTTAAATGTATTTTTATTAATTAAAAATAAATATACACATGTTTTAAAATCCGTAATCAATGGACAAGAGTATTTAGGGATAAAAAAAGTATTAAAAAATTCATATGGATAAAAGGTAAAGTGCATTTATTACATTAGATCTCATAAAATTGATTATTTATTTTCGTTTCAGATAATAAAATTATTTTAATTAGATCTCATATATGCTCCGTAAGAGTCACTTCTATTTTATTAATAAAAATTCACACATATAGAAGCATTTCTTACAAGTTATGCAATAATTAATTCACACAAAAATTCAACGATGATTTAGAAGGCGATGATTTGGAAGGCAACATTTAATGCTAGAAGGCAAGTTGCCCTTGTGGAGATAGGGTCTTGGTGCGCCCTGTCTCCCTTTTGGGAGTTCTATTTGCACGTCGTAAAGAGGGTTCAAAGGGAGGGTAGTCACTTCTCGAACGTCCACTCCGAGTGTATTTAGATTGGGTCTGCATCCGAATTTACCTGAAAAATACATCATAAGAGAATATCACTCCCTCCCGAAAAATAGTTGAGCTTAAAGATCCAAAACCCGGGCCACCAAAAAAAAAGCACAAGAAGAACACGTCCTTGTTAACGTATTATTAACTCAGCTAATAGAATCAGGCCAAACCATATCCAGCCTTTCTAGAAAAGATAAGGTCACTAATCACAGAGGAAGATTTGGCTCACTTTGCACTTTAGATGGATGGCGGGGAAAGCAAGAGAAACCAACCGGAAAAACTGCCCACAACGGTCAATTGGGACATTAAGAAAAAAAAAAAAAATCCCCAGGTGCCATGTGGGCCCACTGGGCCCAATTTCATTTCAGATGTGATCTATCGGGCCCACTTAATCCCGCCCCAAGTGCTTAGCCCACTCACTCCCACCCCCACTCACGCCTCAACCTCCCCAATTATCTCTTTCCCTCAACTCCTATCCCGCTTTTTCTTTTCCTTTTTTTTAATTGCACGACACACCCATACAAATCTATCTATTTACATACATAGAATGAAATTATTTCTGCTTCTCGTTGAAATCTCTCTCGTCAAAATAAAATTTAAAATTGAGATCTAAGTTGGAGGAAGTTTGAAGGGTTGGATCTATTTGAAAGTTTAGTTCAAGACAGCTCAAATAAGTATGAAGGAAAGTCCAGATCGAAATCTAAGTTCATAGCTAGTTTGTTTGATCTATTCAAAGAATCAAATCTAACCATTTACATAGTCTCATCTTAGCCTATATTAACTCTTCAATCTGCATATATAAATGCATGAAATTTTAAGATTTAGACACGATATCTAAGTAGGCATCTACCAAGGGATTAGACCTTTTTTTTGTAAGAAAAGTCAATTCAGATAAATTCAGACTCAGAAGATCACATGAACAACTTTAAAACCAAAGAAATCCTAAAAGAGCACGACTACATCACATATCAATATAATCGACTCTAAAACTCTTGTCATTAATACTATTTACATACTAGTTTAAAATATTTATTTTTATTTAAACCACTGTAATTAACCAATGTAATTGCTCCTGGTCCTGGTTGATATCTCAAAGCTGCAAACTGATGAAAGAAGATTTTGGGACAAAACTAAATGCAACTATGAATTTTGGGGCACCATTTGGCTTCCTCAGTGCAATAATTCAACTTTAATTCTTCCTTTATATGGGAAAGAAAACAGTGGGTGTTTGCTATACGAGGGAGCAAATCATCATGCTATCATTTCTTATATCATAATTTAACATTAGCTCACTATACATTTTATTATTATTATTACTACCATTATTCAAATTTTCTAAGAACATAATTATGTGACACCATCATTGTATCTTGTTAAGTTTGAAGACAACACGCATAACCTTATATATTGTAGCATCCATTATTTAAAGTAATTTTTCTCTTTTATATGAGTTTGAGATGGGCTCTTTGAGTGTGTTAAAATGATTACTTAATAGATGGACAAATTTAACATAGCTATCTTACCAATGTGCTCTGCTCTATCGCTATTATTAAACCAAAATATATAAATTTTAATTGAAACTCTGCTACTTTTGGATAAGGTCTCCCTTGTGTTCCTTGCAACCTTTTGAAACTCTGGGAGGCCAAATATGTACTTTTTTTTTTTTTTTTTATAAAAAAAGTATCGTTGTGGATGTATTATATATACACATTTATTAACGAGGGAAAATAATACAAACTTTGAACATGAATTGTTAGGACAAAAGAACAACATGGAACCTTATTTTAAGGTTATGATGCTTGGGGCCATGCCTTAAGGTTGGTAGATGTTTAATCTATTAGAGAATGTAATCTAACAAGGATTGGTTGGCAATCTTCACCAATGTCCATCATTCATGCTCCCCCCATTATTAATCAATATTAGTTTTTCTTTTATATACCTCAACTTGTAAACAATCAATATAATTGAGATAACCCTTTTCTTTGTTTATTGATGAGAATTTGCTTAATTTATGAAGATGTTAGATTGATCGTGGAGATTTGTATCAAATTGAGTATCTATAAAGGTGAAGTTCTTATCTTTCAAGAAAATTTTGTCACTTAAATTGTCAAGAAAAAAGTAGGCTAATATAAAATAAAATTTTAATAATATAAGTATATCTCTAAGAGTTTATTTTTGTTCATAGATGGTGTGGAGTGGCTCTCGAGAGTATAGTTTGGTTATTGGGCCAATATTCTTAAGTGGTTGACGAGATGTTCAAAATACTAGAGAGATTTTTGATTGACTGAATCTATAGCAGTAGATAAGGTTCACCTATGTTAGCAATAGATTTAATTAGATCAGATTAACAAGTCTTTTTAAAGACAAATCTTAGAGATCTAGGGGCACATGACATTCCTTAGTGCAAGCATGTTACAACTTTAAAATCGATACACGTGACGTATAATAATTGGTAAATCCACAAATATAATAGAGTAATTTCTTTCATATAAGATATTTTCTCATCAATTTACTAGTTGGATTTGATGAATTTAATACCGTACAGGAACAATGAAATGAGTCAATCAAGCCATGATGGCTTGAACATGACATGTTTGTTAAGATTAAAATTTGAAGAAAGCTTGAAAATGACATTAAAGTGATGAATGGGGAGGGAGGAAGGAGGAATTAAAAAAAAGGAAAAAAATTGGGCAATTGAGAGAGATGAGTCAGATGACATTTGTTTAACATGATTAATATTATTCGAGAATGAGATAAGTAGATATATATATATAGAAAGTTGGTTTTAGTAACACTTCCATCAAGATTGGTGTGGAATAAAATCTCCATGGTTGGCTTATGCTTTCCAATCTCATGCATGACTTAACAACAATTGCAATAAAAAGGAATATGTCAATCACTAGCAGCACAACACTCAAACTTGCTGCCGCACACCGCTCAAAGTGGTAGATTACGGATATAAAGATTTGAAAAAGCATCATTTTGTATTCGTAAAGTTATGGGTTTGATTCTTAATTATATTATTATGATCGACATTTTAATAGTTATAAAATTATCGTAAAAAAGTAAAAGAGGATATTTTTGGTTGAATAGAAGAATTTACTTTTGATTGGTCGAAATTTAAATTAGGACATTGATTAGGCAACTCGATCAATTTTCGAATTCAGGTGTTAATTTCTTATTAATCTAATAAAATTAAAATTATTGAAATTCTCAAGCTTTATCCTTATAATAAAGTCATTAATCCACATGATTAAGTTATAATTGTGAAAGCCAAGTAGGCAATGATCGTTGAATTGAAAACTTTTGAATATTCCCTCCCTCTCCACTTTGAAGAATATAAAGTAAATCCCCAAATCTGATTTGATATAAAACTTGCCCTCTCCATTTGTTTAGATTCCTAGCATGCATAGATAGGATTTATGTGTCACTTTGATTGAGATGACCCAATTGAAATGTGATTTTTATTGCCCAATTACACATTTGAAAAGAGCATTGATATTTTAGCTCTATCAAATATTATATGAGTCTTAAAGAGTTTAAAGCTTAGGATGAGTTAATTATGATTGAATTATTTTGTCTAATTTATGAGTCGAGTAGGCAAAATAAGTAATAGATTTGGTCGACTTAATTAATTAAAATATTATTATTCATTTAAAAAGTCACGTAAAAAAGAATTCGCACACATATATAACACAAGCATTGAATCAATGCATCTTATCCCTCTTAACAATAATTCCATGCATGTGACAAAAATAAAAAGCCATGATCATAGGTTCTTTCACTTTTTTAGATATAGAGCATAAAAATCCCAAAAAAGCAAAAATAACCCCCACCGCCCGCCCCCCCCCCCCCCCCCCCCCCCCCCAACAAAAAAAGAGAGAATTATCTGAAATGGGTTTAAAATGATTCTATTCACAATAATTCTATTTACTTTTTAGAGCAAGTGGTAAAAAAACTCAAATTATTTTGTAAATTTATAAATTTATTTAAACATTTTAATTTTAACAATTATATCTTAATTAGTTCAATTGAATGTAATTTTATCTATTATTTGAAATCAATTTGAGAGACATGTGTCGTTGCTGACATGACATGTCACCTGTCATAAAAAAAATATGAGTGAGATTCACATGTATAATTTTTTTTTTTTTATATGTGTACATATGAATTTTATTCATTTTTTTTTATGATAGGTGACCTACCACATTAGTAACGATACACGTCTTTCAAATTGATTTTAAATATATTATATAAAATTGCACTTAATTAAATCAATTAAAATACAATTGCTAAAATTGAAGCATTGAGATAAATTTGCAAATTCTCAAAAAAGGTTTGGGATTTTTTTTACAATTTGTCCTATTTTTTATTATATCGAATATTTAATCACAATCATTAATTGTGACAATAGTAATTAATCAAACTTAATCATTTTTAATTGCACTCTACGGGAGATATTAAATACAACATCTACTTTTCAAAGTATTTGTTGCTTTCAACAACAATACATTGAAATTGAAACTTTCGCTTCCAAAAATGTTAATTAAGGCTCCGTTTTTTTTTTTTTTTTTGAGGGAAAATAATTTTTAAATAAAACAATTTCTTAGAAAGAATTTTCTTGAAATATATCTTCTATTGTTTAGCTGTATTTTAAAAATATTGTTAAATTTTTTTTCTAGTGTTTGGCTCTCACTTAGAAAATTATAGGGTAAATTTAATATAACCTCGTTGAATTTTAAAAATATAATTATTTACTCACTAAATTTTAAATTGTTATTATCTGTTCATGAAATTTTGCTTAATATCAATCATCTATCACCCGTAATATCTTACAAATGAAAAATACCCACGTGGCTAACAAAATTCATAAAAATTTAACAAACACTCACTGAACTTTAAAAATGTAAGTATTTGCCCATTGAACTTTAGATTGTTATTACATACTTATTGAACTTTGCTTAACGTTAATAATACAACACTCGTTACATTAACACCTGATCTTGCAAACGGAAAATACTAACGCGACTAATTAAATCTGAAGTGACTCAATCAAATCTTTCTTTTCGACCAATTTAGCTTCAGCGACGACGGTTGCCTTCAACCCTTTTGCGGCCATCGTCTTGCCTAGCCATCTTGTTGCCTGGTGTCTTATCACCTCGCTTCTTGCTCGCCAACCATCATTGTTGAAGCAAGGAAAATATGATAGAGAAGAAAGAGAGAGAGAAAAGACCCATTTGCCGCTGCCACCTTGCTACCTATTGTTTCGTCGCCGCATCACCTCTCAATGCCTCGTCGTGTGAACTGCCGCTACTAGAAAATGATTTCCCCCTTTTGCAGATGAAAAGTTATTTTCTAAAAGAATAGAACATTTTATCAGTTGCTTTTTTATTGATTGAAAAACACTTTCCATAGACTTTCTTATACTTTTAGTCCCAAACATAAAAAAATAGAAAAAGTGTTTTCCAGAAAAGTTCTCAACCAAACAAACGTAAACTAAGCATTCTTCTATACTCCACCTTCAATCCACCCCTTCGTCTTTCATAAGTATATATATTTTTATCTTGAGGCCAATTCAAGCTTGCAATTTTATTATATATTTTTTTATCTATTTACATGGATATATATTTTTTAAAATTCACATTAAACGTGAAAAAAAATTATCTATTTACTATCATACCAACTCAATTCAATCAATCTAGTCTTCACACGGGAAATTTCTCATCATTGGGCAAAAGTCTGATTTGAACCGATTGCTGAGCCCTAAAAACCGGCCGTGGGTATATAATATTTCTTCAATAATGATAAAATTCTAACTTAGGAAAACTATGGTCTAACTATTTCTCTCCATTATTTATTTGTGGGCTAATGATTTTATTAAGGATGACCTACAATGTTTGAGAGTTACTAATATCATTTAAGAGACATTTTTATAATGTGACATTAGTTCGAGCATTGTTCTATGTTTATGGGTCTTTTTTCATATCATTTTACATATTTTTTTTAAGAATTAAATTGAATACAAGTCCCCCTAGTTTTAGTCATTCTAAACAAATACCCCCAATAATTTCAATTTAGTATTGTAAGTCAATTTTTCTTTTTTTTATAATAGAATAATGCCATTAGTAGATTAAAAGGTATATGTTATTAAAAAAATAAATTATAAGTACCTATTATGTGTTAGATTAAGAGGTGCTATGGCACACACCAAAATAAGGGGTGAGTTAGTTATTTTAAAAAATTAGTTTGAAACTTGAAATCTTTTTGATGAAAAATTCGATACAAGTAAGGATTATTGAAATGTTTGAAATAATAAATGAAACAAAAAATACAAGAGATTAACACAAGGATTTATAGTGGTTCGGTTTAATCCAAACCCAATCCACTATCTTAACTCCTCACTAAGAATTTTCTAAACAATCTACTAAAACCCCCTACTTAAACCAAGTAGGTCATCTAGTCTGCGACTATGAGTTACAATCTCTTACTTAAACAAGTAGGTACTCTAGCTACCCAAGTTAGGAAATACAAGAAGTGTAATAAAGAGAGGATCTAAAAGATAAATCTCTTAGTTACAATATCTCTCAAAATACGAAACAAAACTTGAATGAATTAATACAAATATAGATCAAAGCCTTGACGAGAGAAAAATGAAGCACAGTCGATGTAAGTAGAAACGAGTACAAATGTAAGCTCAATTCAATTCATTCTCATCCATTAGTCTCTTCTTGATTTCCTTGATTTGTATTTATAGACTTACCAAAAGCTTTGCCCGAAACTAGCCATTTTTGAGCCGTTGGAGATTGAGAAACTAGTCGTTGGAAATTATCAGAGACACAAATTTTCGATAGACTAAAGATGTTAGTCGACTAATTATATGAACAAAAATTAGACATAATCGACAGAACCATGCCTATAGTCGACAGATCAAAAATATGAAGAAAACTTATTCTAAAATGCATACTGATAGTTGAGAGATTGAATTAAGCTGTCGACAGAACCATCAAGATAGTTGATAGAACAAAACATAGTCAACAGATGCTAGGCCCATAGTCGACAGATGAAGCACTTAGTCGAGTGATGCAGACACATAGTCAACAGATGAAGCACTTAGTCGACAGATGCAGAGCATATAGTCAACATATTGAAAGCATGTAGTCGACAGTATAAATTACAATATATTTACATTTCTTTAGTTTAAATAAATGTCGTCATTTTTCTTAATTTATATTTTATCTTCTATTTACTTTAATACATAAATGTAAATAAGAAAGTACCCTCTATTTGGATTCAATAAAAATATTCAAAAAATCAAAATTCATAACCATAAGAAAATAAAATTTTAATTTTAGTACAAACTCGATATTTAGCAAATTTGCCACTCTCAAAATACATACCTTATATTTATTAAAAATTTAATAAAAATCGTTTTAACAACAATGAATATTGGCTATCAAAATATCGGGAGATGATTTTTCAAAATGAAAATATTTTTTTATATATCTCCTTATAATGCACTAATCTTCTAAACTTAGAAAAATTATATCGAAGGTAAAAACATCCACTATCTAATTATTCAAAACCAATTTGGTAAAATTATTTAGGAGATTCTTTTAGATCTTAAAGGTTGTTTGCGCAAATCTCCATCTGAGGGAATAAATTGATTTTGTTTTTGATCATCAAAACTAAATACAAGTGTAAAATATCATTATGCATTATAAAATAATAAAAAAATCCTTAAAAATGATTTAAACTACAACGAGATAGAAATTTAAAAACTATGATCAACACTTTTTTTTTAAATTAGAGAATAGAAAATAATTTTTTTATTTTTCAAAATTATACTAAATTTTAGAAAATATCTTATAGGTGTTCTCTAGAAAAAAAATACGTTTTTTTTTTAATTTTAATCTCACTACCTATCCTATTAATAATATATTTTTTTTCCTTTTGCTTCTTTTTTCCTAATGATTCATTCACACTCCCCATTTACTCACCACACTTTTCTTTTCTCCTTTTTGTTGCCCTCTACCATTGTGATGGCAAGCACCCCCATTGCCATCTTCTTATTCTCTTGCAATCTTCATCCCTCAACCAACACCATCGTGGCAATGGCAACCGTTCTTTTTTTCATTAGATTGCCCTGACATTCATCTGTCTTTTTGCTCTCAATCTCTACATTTCTTCTTCTGTATAATTTTGAAGATACTCTCATTATTTTTAATGTTAAAATTAGTTTCATATTTAATAGAAATAAATGTTTTCTTTTACATTTTTATCTGATTTTTTGTAGAAATAAAAATATAAAAACAAAGATTTTTAGAGAGATAAAAAATAGAAAACATTCTTTATAAGTAAAGAAGCTCTCATGTTTTTGAATAATAACGCATATGCTAGCAAAGTCTCAGTTATTCAACTCTTTTTTTTTTTTTACCCTTGCTGACATGGGCTCAACGGTAAAACATGTGAAATTTAACAAAGAATATCAATGATAAAATATTTGCAATGACATTTAACCTATATAGAGGTGTGAACTGCATGTCCTGTTTTGTGTGTGCAAAAACATGATCACATTCAAATTTACTTTGATAGTTGAATCAGGGAGAAGACCATTCACTCCAAAAATTAATTGGAAAAAACTTGAAATTTGAGTTATAAAAAGAAGATTATTCATTTTTTTTTTATACTCTCTATTTTTTTAATCTTTTTTTTTTTTTTTTATTAACGCACCATTACGAACACCCCCGCTATTCGACCCCATGATTTTAGCAGAAGAAGTAAATCAGGAAATTCAACAAACAGGTTTCGACCTTAGCACAACTGCAAATATGAGCGCGACAGACATTTTTTATTTTTTAGAATCGTTCTTTACATGCTGAACTATCTTCTTACTAGAATTCAAACACAAACCTAAAAACCCAAAAAATAACACTCCATCACAGTCTTCCTTTTGCGATCTAAGTCCTGGAGCTTAATCTTCTTTAAACTTTAAACCTTAAAAACAGCTTTCTTCGTCAATTCGGACATTGATAATGTAATTTTCGACATCATCATCACTAATATTAGGTTTCCAAGAAAAGATAAGGCCACGGATCACGAGAAAGATTTTGGCTTAAGGTGCAACGGAATGGCCAAAATAGATGGCGGGGAAAGCAGCGGCTTCACAGCAACTGAAAAAACTGCCCACAATGGAATATGGCCAATTGGGATCCTCAGTCAGGCTTTCTGTTATGTTTGGGCCCCACCAAGGCTTCGCGTGGGCCCACTTTGTCAGGCCCCAGTGCTGAGCCCACTCACGCCTCACCTACCACCGCAAGTTCTCTTTTTCCTTGGAAATTTGTGTTTTTTAGTGGTAAATAAATAACTAGAGTTAAAATTGAGATAATCATTAATAAATATTTTTAAATTACTCTCAAACCCTCTATAATTTAAAATATTTACACTAAGATCTCATATAATTTAAAAAAACATTTTTATCCCTTTTTACGTCCTATAAAAATGTTAATAATTGTTGTCTACTATGTATTGGTTTTTAAAAAATTGTTCCTTTCTAGTGGTTCTTTGAGTCTTTTGGATATTTATTCCATTCTTCCTAATATCTTTCTCAATTTATCTAAAAAAAAAAAGATCAAAATGCCACATTGTGTCCTTATTATTTTGGTTATTTTCAATAAAATCTTTTTTAGTTACTTTAATTTTTTATAAGTCAAGTTGAACATAAAAAACAATTTATTTGGGCTATTCACCCTTGAAGTTAAAAATTCATTTAAATCAAGAATGTTTTTTCCTATAAATAAAAATTTCAGTAGGAACACCAAAAAATGTTAATAATTTTAAACAAAAAAAACACTTTTTTCAAGTTGAAAGAGATAACCTGTATACAACTAGCAGAAATAGTCTATAAAAAAAGTGCAATAAGATATTGACTCTCGAGCCCCCATTGACAAATCTCCCTAAACATTTGAATGCTTTTGACGATAATATTTATATTTGTAATGATATCACTTGGTTACACACTTAGAAGAATTTAAGAAACACTCAATCAAAATTTAAACCGTCAATTCATAGAACCTTTTTAAGCATTAAATTGATACATTCGGCGCAAATGACATCATTTGTAATAAAGACACTAACTATTCCCCAAACAATAGTTTAAAGTGTCAAAAAAAAGTTTGTCTTAAAGTTCTTGTAATCTTTTGAAGCTCGAGGAAACCCATCATGTATTATGCATCTATTGAGAGAAAAAAAAAAAAAAGTAATATAACTTTATACACGAAGGAATTGTGAGTTAGGACAAGAGAACAACATGGAACCTTATTTTAAATTATGATTTTTCTGGAGCCATGGGTTAAGGTTGGTAGATGCTTGATCTATTAAAGAATGTAATCTAAGAAGGATTGATTGGCAATCTTCAGCACCAATGTGGATCATTCATTAATATCACTTTCTTCTTTTTCTTTTTCACACACTCCTCAACTTGTAAACATCAATCTTGTTGAGAGCCGGATCAAATCTTTTATATAGTTTTGTAGTTGTCAAAAGCTTGTTTTTAGCCAGATTAGATTTATATTCATTTATAAGCTTTATTTGATACATTTAGTGCCACATACGAACAACTTGGTGACTTGAGCTTGGCCATGACTTGGCAGATACAGTTGAAGATAAGAATTTACTGTTTGAGGGGGGGGGGGGGGATGGAGTTCAAATTATGCATTTCTGAATGGAATGAAGCCATGAAATCATGTTTAAGTTATAATTGTGGAAGTTGGAAGTTGGCAATGATTGTTAATTAGAAAACTTTTGAATATTCCAATCCTCCTCAGCCACCATTAGATAATTAAAGTAAATCCCAAATTAGATTTGGGACAAAGTTTGTTTAATTAAAAAATTAGGATAAAATATGGGCTTGGAGTTTTATTATATATAATAAGAAGATATATATATATATATATATATAAGATCTTTTGGGAATAAGGATTAAATGAATAAGAAAAAGTAAAAATTCTGGGTATCATTCATGGTTTCTTGGTTTGAAAGAAAGTAAGATTTGAAAGGAATATGAATAATACAATATTGGGTCGCGATTCCTCCAGGCCCATTAGATGGCATTTGGGTCTACATGGGCCTCTATCACAGCAATTGTGGTGGCCCATAATTTATATCCTCTTTTTTTTTTTTGGAATACTTAGGACACTTCCCAAATACTATAAGAAAAGTGAAAAATATTGTTAATAAGGTAAATCTTATAGAATTCATACATAAAGAGTGATTATGTAACAATTTATGAAATCTTAAATTTTTATCCATCAATCATTTTTAATCTTATTTTTTTATTTTGTAAGATTAACTAATATTATAGCTAAAAAATTTCTTATGAATTATTTTTTATATATACAAATTAAGAAGCTATTTTATTACTTTAATGCAGAGTAAATTACGATGATTATTTCTGAACTCTGTATATCATAATAAATTGGTCATTGTACTTCAGTGTTTTGTCACTATTATCACTAAATTTTGATTTTTATTAAAATTTAATTCCCTTAATAATTTGATAAGAGTAAATGCTATATTGTTAAAAAGTAAATTTGATAAATAATTTTTTATAAATTAATAAATTATGTTTACATATTAATTATTTCATTAAATAATATATTACCAGGCTCCACCCACTTTTCATTAAATAGGGTACCCATTGCATTGGATATCCTCCGATGGCTAATTTAAACTACTACTAAAAAGGGGGGAAAAAAAAAAATCATTATTGCATTAGAAAAATTTAAGCAAAAACCCTTTTTGGACCACAGCTATGCCTATGAGCTATGCTAACCCTAATATTCTCAAGTTGGGGCCCACGCTCATTGCTTTATGGTAAAATCCAAGATCCGCATTTTCCCTCTCTCTCTCTCTCTCTTCTCTCGGTTTCACACTGCAAAATTCAACGTTCAATGGTTGCGCCATAAATCTTCTCTCCGAGTCTGCCCCACTTTGATGCTTTCTTCCTCCGCCCTCTACGGCTCTACGAAGGAATCTGCCGGTCAATGGCCGCGCAATCAACGCTCTTTCTTCACGCCAGTTCTTTGCAGAAGAAATTTTGGCGAAAGCCAAATTATAACCACAAACGCGGGACAACCAAAGCAAAGCATTTATTTCCCATGGAAGCAAAAAATCAATTCAAATCTGGTCATTCCTCCTCCTCGTCCCCAAAGCCAAAGGTGCTCTCTCTCGGCCACTCTCTGTTCTTCCTTTCGCTCCCTTTAAAGAAAGAGATCTGCTTGGATAAAAGATCAAACTGTTGACATCATCCGCACTGAAACCCTAGTCCCTAGCTCGCTCTTTTAATTACTGAATTGCAGCCAACATGTCGGAAAAAACATTTTTATGGATGATTTCTTCACAAGTCTATCTAGCCAAAGGATGGCAGTGCAGAGGCCTTCGG